>NC_058405.1:191905523-191953077 GCF_002201575.2 Neomonachus schauinslandi | reverse complement strand
CCTTCCTCCCTCCCTCCCTCCTTCCTTCCTCCCTCCCTCCCTCCCTCTCTCCTTCCTCCTTCTTCCTTCCTCCTTCTTCCTTCCCCCTTCCTTCTAGTATAAAGAGAAGAGGGAACATTTCTCCTTATCTTGCTAAGGTTTCCTTTCCCAACAAGGGCCTGTGCGTTCTAGGCTGGGTGGTTAGAACCTACCACTTGGGTGCGAGAGAGATGGACATTGAGAGAGAGTCATTTATGGCTGAGAAACGAGGAACTGAGATCGCAGGAGGAACGATGCCAGGGTGGTCCGCTGAGTCGACGCCCGGGCTGGCAGAGACGCTGCCACGGCCTCCCTGTTTGGTGCTCTGTGGGCACGGGGGAGTCGGTTCCCTGATGTGGCCTCCCCGTTTTGGAGCTCCAGCCCAGGCAGAGACCCAGCACCCCCACCTGTCCTCCTGGGAGGTGACTGCACTGTGGTCTTTCCCGTAGGTCGGATCCGAAACACACCAGAAACTGATGAGTCCCTGATCGACCCCAACATCTTGTCTCTCAACATCCTGTCCTCCGATTACATCCACCCGGCCCAGGACGACCGGTGAGTCCCCTCCGGGTGGCAGTGGGTTCTGTTCCCAGCTCCCTGAAGACAGGGTCCAGGCCAGGACCTGGGCTGTGTCCTCAGCCCGCCATGCCCGTAGCCCACCTGGCTTTGTAAGGTCTAGGATGTGTCCAGCCTCAAAACTTTCAGGCCTTCCTTTCTGACACCTCCAGGACAGGTGCCAGGAAGGGAGCCTCGTGGCCTCCAGGCCCCTTGGTGTGTTTGTCTGCACGTTGTCCCATCACTGGCTCACACATTCATCCAGCCTGTTCATTTGGTCACCTGGCGGAGGGGCAGTGGGAGTTGAGGATGGATGAGCTGGGTTCTGTCCTCAGGAGTTTCGGGGGGGGGACAGCAGGGGTTGTGGGCACACAAGCAGGCCCGAATGTCCCCAGCCACACTGCTGTGGGTGGTCTGGGCCTCGGGCTGGGGGTCCTGGAGGAGGTTCCAGGGCACACGGGTCAGCGGCTCAGCCTGCAGGGTGGAGGCATGCCCTCTAGGCACTCCTTGGCATGTGCTCCTTGTTACGGGGCTGCTCCTTTTCCAGCTTGCTGTTAATGGCCAAAACCTGGCAGCCAGGGCAGTCCAGCTCCACCGCACCTGGGCAGTGGGCAGGGTGTGCAAGCCCCCGGGGATGCCCTCGCTGCCCCTGACAAACCAGCCTTGCTGGGGTTTGCCGGGGGTGGGGGCGGGGTGTGAGGGGTGGCATCTGGGGACCGACGGGGGGGTGGGCAGCTCGTAACTGCCGAGAGCTGCCCTCTTGGTGGGGACGTGGGCTTGGCTGTTCTGAGATGCTGCTCTCCAGGGGCTTGAGGAAATGATGAGAGTGTTCCAGGGTCCTGGACGGCTCTCCCAAGGGCAGGCGTCTGGAGGCAGACGCTGAGAGCTGACCCTTGGAGCTCACGCTCTGGCTGTCTTCACGGGGTCCTGTGGCGGTGTGTGCAGGAAAAAACATCTTTGAGGGCTGGGTGTGCTTGGAGGGGACCGGGGGACCCCGCATTTGCAAGGAAAGCTAAGACCCATAAGGGTAAAGGGTCCTGGGGTGTCAGGTCCTGTCCTTCTGACTCCTGGGCCCCGGCGGAGCCTGGCTTTGTCATGGACACCCTGCGGAGTAGGCTCTAAGGGAAGCATCCCCCCGTGTGGGCAGCTGGGGGCCAGCAGTCAGAGACCCCGCGAGGGGCAGCTGTGACTCTGGTTCCAGCCCTGCCCAGAAACCGTCCAGAACGTCCCCTGCACTCCTGTGTCCCGGGGAGGGAGGAGTTGGGTTGCAGCATGCCGGGAGGTGTCTCACGTGGAGGTGTCACTATGATGAGCAGGCTGGGGTTCCACCTGGCAGAATGGGAAGCTGGGGGGCACCGCGGGGTGAGCCAGCTGAGGGGCTCCTCTGACCACAAGAATGCACCAGAGGAGGCCTGGCGCCCACCCACACGGGAGCTGCCTGCAGGGATGTGGGGCCTGGGACCCCAGAGCGGAGGGTGGCCCTGGAAGGGATCTGCCTGCTGAGTGAGCTCAGCATTCCCCCTGCCTCAGACCCTTCCTTTGCCCTGGCAACTGCTAGATTCTTGGGGCAGAAAGGGAGTGGGGGTGGGTATTTTCCTTCCGAACCTCCTGCCCCGTGTGGTCTCCCTACACGGAGGACCGTGTCTCTTGAGTCTTCCCTTTGTCCCCCCAGCCCAGCTGCTGGGGAGACCCATGGGGGCCTCGGCTCTGGGCTGAGTCCCGGGTAGCTTAGGAGGCTCTGGCTCCTGGCTGGAACCCGGGTCAGCAAGGCTTTGGCTAAGCAGGTCCACCCTTGTTCCGAGAGGCCTGGGGCCCCATCACTGACGGGGCTTTGGTTCTTCCTCCTGGGGACTGTGGGAAGTGAGGCTGGCCTCAGGGCAGCTCTGGGGTCACTCGGCCCTGTGTCTGAAGTCAAGGCTGCCCTGGGCCAAGGGTAGAGGAAGGCCGGTCCGTGGGGCGGGACCATAGACCTTCCCCATAGCTGCTTTGGCCTCAGGCTTGGCTCCCGCCCATGGTGGTACAGCCCCAGGACAGCTCCGACACCCCCAGCCTTGCCCCAGGAAAATCTTGGGGACCCTCCCCACCTGGTGGTCCCCGGCAGGAGCCATTCTGAGGCTTGGCAGGCCAAGCCAGCAGGCTCCCCCTCCCCAGGACCTTCCTCTTCCCGGACCCTGGCTGATGTCCTGGGAGCCCTGTAATGGGCCGCTTGGGTGGGCCCTTCTCCCCCCCAGAGACGCTGAGGCTCAGAGACCCCAGGCCTGGCTTGGGCTGAGGGGTGCGAGCTGTCCACACGCTTTGCCACGCCTCACCTCCTCCTGCTCCAAGGCCCCGTGCTTTGCAGCCTCCCCAGCTTAGAGTGGGCCTGTCGCCACGGACAGCTTCTCTCCACGCTGCCCCTCCCCTCGCTGCCGCCGCCCTGCTGCCCCCGCTGCCCTGCCGCCCGCCGCCCCGCCCCCCTGCCCCGCCGCCCTCACTAACCTGTAATTGTTTGTGTTTTGCAGGCAGTTTCTTGATTCGGACATGCCTAGGTATCATTTGTGCCCCTTGGTTTTATTTCAGCCTCTCTCCTTCCCCAGTCCCACATCCCTGACATTTAATTTCAGCTTTTTGGATTTCTTCTACACTCGCTCCCCCTTCCCTCCTGTTTCTCCATCTTCTTTAGTTTTATTTCCTTGGAATACTTTTTTTATTTTTTTTGTTGCTTCCTCTCCCATCCCCACCCTTCCCTCTTGGCTGAGCCCCTTCTGCCCGTACTCTTGATTTTGGCTGCTCTGATAGTTTCCTGCCCCTCCGGAGACACTGGCTGGCCTCCTGCTCCTGCCCCGAGCCTTGCCTGCCCCGCGCTGACCCCGTCCCCGCCCGAGCGGGAGCAGGTGCCCCTGTATGCAGGCTGGCCGGCCAGGTTGCCTTTGGCTGCACCAGCCCCACTCCCTGTAAGGTGAAAGAGAAAAGAGGGAGGGAGGGGCTGTGGTGGGCCCAGGACGGGAGGGCAGACCAGAACCAGCCATGCCAGGGAACCTCCACGCTCTGCACTTTCCAACCCTGAGTGTCAGCCCCTCGCCTGGCCGGGATGGGGGCTCCAGCTATGCTCTTGGCCTTGGCCACCACACACCCTTTATGGAAGTAGGTGGGCAGTAAAGCTGTGAAGGGCCCAGTAGGTCTCTGGACTCACTGGGGTAGTCCCAGGTCCAACCCCCCGGAGGCAGGGGCTCCTGGGCAGGGGACTGCTTCCCCGACTTGAGTGGGGACCCTGCCCATGTCTGCTGGATGCAAGGGTCAGTGAGGCCCCGGGTGTGGACAGCCTCAAAGTGCCTAATGAAGACCGTCGGTGAGACTCTGTTCTGAGCAGAGGGTCAGGGTCATCTCCTTCTGGGTCAGGTGGATTGTGGTCAGAGCTCCATGGCATTGGTCCTCTAGGACAGCTGTTTGGAAAGATGAAGTGAGCGTTCAGAAGGTTTCCAGCAGATGTTTGAGCCTTTAAGCTGCCTGGAGTGGGGCAGGGGTGGGGCCCGCTCCTTCTGTGGAAGGAGCCCCGGGGTGGGGTAGGGGGCACGACAGGGTTGTCTGAGCCACTGTTAATGGGCCCTGGGCCCCAGGGGGTGGCAGCAGGCTGTGGCTCCTGCTGGTGTGACCCCGAAGGCAAGCACGTGTATGCACCTATGTGCCAGGCTCGTGTTTCCAGAGGCTACTGCTCCCCGTCCCTGGGGTCCCTGTCAAGGGAACATGGGTGGAGGTGGCTGCTCCCAAACAGGGGGCACAGCCGTAGAGGCCCAGAGCAGGGACCTGCCACTCTGGACAGTGGGGCTGGCTTGCTGGAGGAGGCCTGGCAGGGAGCTGGGCTGGCTGGGGCCGTCGTCCTGCTCTCAGAAGGCTCTGGGCCGGGAGCCCCTTGCTCGGATGCATCCGCTGGACAGGACCCACGACAAGCGTTGTTTCCTTGATGAGTGTAAGCCTCCAGACCCCAGTGTCATTGCTTGGGGGTGTGTGGATGTTTTGCTCGAGTTTGCATTTCCACAGCCAGCTCAGTAGGATAGAGGGGTGCTCAATGGTCCTCAGGCCCCCGCCTCACCCGCAACACATGCCTCCAGGAAGCTCCTGGGTAAAGTAGGGACGATTCCGCGTGGCCAGGAAGAGGCACCAGGGAAGGAATGGGCACCAGTTTTCCTTTTCAGCACCCCAACTTCATGAGGCCCTCACCCCTGCACCTGAGCAGGGAGCCCAGACCCCCAGTTCCAGATGAGGGCTCATTGGCCCCAGCGGGCTTGGCCTGAAAGAGGAGGCCCAGGGCACTGAGAGGAAATGGGGGTCAGAGCCCCAAGCCTCCTTCACGGGGCCCAGCCCTGTGGGGCAGGGAGCCACGGTGGGGGCGGTCCCGAGAACTAGCGGACGGTGGGGTGTGGCGCAGGGAGCGTCTTGTCCCAGATGTGCGGAGTGGGGCAGGGACCTGGGGCAGCCTGGCCGTGCCCTGGCTGGCAGTGCCCTTGGCTAGCTGTGTGAGTGTGGACAGGTGGCAGAAGCTTCTGGAACCTCGTTTCCTCCCCCCTCAGAAAGGAAATAATTTAGCGCCTGCTTGAAGCTGCTGTGACAGAAATGAGATAATGAAAGGCTCTCAGCTGGGCGGCTGCACACAGCTGTATAAACGCGGGTCCTGTGGTCGTTCACCCCTCACCCCTCACCCCTCACCTGTCAGTCCTTACCCTCACCGCTAGCCACTTACCTCATCCCCTCGCCTCCTCACTCCTGGCCACTCACCCTCACCCTTCACTCCCTCGCCTCCTGACCCCTCCTCTTTATCCCTCATCCCTTCACCCCTCGCCCCTTTATCCCTCATTCCCTCACCCCCTCCTTCCCTCACCTCCTCACCTCCTCACCTCCTCAGCCCCTGAATCCTCTTATCATTTCTCCGTTCCCTCTGGTCTGAGGACTCTAGAGCGGCACGATGGGTGACGCTGCTAAGCCACGCACGGGTCCGCAACAGGCACCGCGGAATCCCATTCCCCTGCTCTTAGCTGTGGGATCATGCTGAGCACAGGGTTTAATTTTCGATTCTCAACACACCCGTTTGCCCCAGGATGCCCGCCTTGCCCGCCCGCTAACCCGCCGTGGCTGTGTGACTCTCGTCACAAGCGCCGGGTACAAGTCACCACACAGCTGTCTGAAGCGCACTGAAGGCCGTGTGCGGCCGGCGTGTCAGGTCCAGTGCGGAACGGCTGGGCGCCGCGCATCGGGGGGGCGACCCTCTGCCCCTACCTGGCAGCGGGCTGAGACGAGGACCGACCCCACCTGAGCTCTGTGGGGACACGTGCAGGCGCACAGCCCGTTAGATCAGGCCGGGCAAACACGGGGGCTCCCGTGTCATAATCCGAGGGGACACGAAATGCCCGCCACTTTTGTGGCTGGGGTGGCCACTGAAGATTTCTGAGCAAGAATCGACATGGAAAAATCATTTTACAGCCTATGACATTTTCTTTGTCAACAAAACTTTTTAAAGCGTTTTCAGTTTTCCCCACGTGGGTCCTCACTTGTTTGAGGATCAAGTTCTATGTCCCAGAGCTGAGTTGGGGGTGGTCCTGTTTCTGGGCTCCTGCGGCCCACGCCCTGTGGCTGGGGGGAGTCAGCACAGGCCTCCCCACCCGCCCCAGCTGGTCAGAGGCAAGACGTTGGCTGACAGCTCCTGGAGGTGGCTCGGGGGAGAGGTGCCTCCCTCCTGAGCCCCGTAGTCCTCTGCAGAGGGAATTGTGCAGGAGGGCATTTTTCTTCCAGAAGGGGTGGCCTGCAGGAACCCCTAGGGCTCTGCCACAGGGAAAGGCATGCCCTACCAGCTGCAGGGAGTCCCAGAGAAGGGCTAAGGACTGCGAGCTGTGGTAGGGCCTCCCTGGAAGAGGGACACTCGGGTCCCGGCCTGACGGGGGTCTGGATCTGAAAAGTCTGCAGGATGGTGGGGTGGGCCAGGACTGTGGTGAAGCACCAGCGTGAGCTCAGGTGCTCTGCTCACAAGGTGGTCCCACCCTAGTATTTCTGCCTCAGTGGGTCTGGGGTGGGGTCTGAGAATTCGCAGTGTTCCCAAGTGGTGCTGCCGCTTCGGGTCCAGGGACCCCACGTCTGGCCTGCATGTTTCCCCTTAGAGTTGTATCTGAGGGACTGGCTGGGTGTCCAGTGGGGTTAGAGTGAGGGTGCTCCCTTCCTGGGGTGACCTGATGCCCAGAGAGATCCCAAGAGTCCTGTGCCTGCTCACGAGTGGGGGTCCTGGTGTGGTACCCCTGGCTCCCTCTCTGGCTCTCTGGGTGACCAGGGGGCAGCGATCAGTGGTCCCGGGCTATGTCCCGTGGGCTCAGCACCCTCCGTGGCTGTGTAGGTCTCGTGCAGGTGAGCTGCCACTCCGCCACCCCTCCCCATCCCAGGCGTACCTGCTGGCATCCGGTGAACCCTCCCTCTGCAGAGGCTTCAGGGGCTCAGGAGTGTTGTTGAGGACCCTTCCAGCCTGGGGTTCCAGGATCTGGCACCCTTGACCATGTGGAGGCATGGCTGGCTGTAGGCCAAGGGCTGTTCCGCAAGAGGCTGCCTGGGGTTCAGGGCTGACCAGTGGTTTGGAAACAAGCTGTGGGCAGCATCATGGCTGTGCCAGGTCAGACCCTGGCCATCTTGGCACCTGGGGAACGGCACAGTGGAAGGCGCCATCCTAGGCTGTGGACATGGGCCCAAGGGGCCCCCACCCACCACCCTACCCCACCTCACATGTGAGACCCACAGGTTCAAGTTTTCAGAGAGATTTGGGGTCACTGGAGCCTCAGAGCAAAACCCACATTTTTTTTTTAAAGATTTATTTATTTATTTATTTGCGAGAGAGAGAGAGAGAGACAGAGAGAGACAGAGACAGAGAGAGAGAGAATGAGAGACAGAGAGCATGAGAGGGAGGAGGGTCAGAGTGAGAAGCAGACTCCCTGCCGAGCAGGGAGCCCGATGCGGGACTCCCGATCCAGGGACTCCAGGATCATGACCTGAGCTGAAGGCAGTCGCTTAACCGACTGAGCCACCCAGGCGCCCCAAAACCCACATCTTAACTCGACTGAGGGCCTCTTGGCCAAGAGCATCTCCGAGGGGCCTCGGTGAGTGAGCCTCGCGTGGAGGTGGGCTCATTTCTCCTTACGGCCCCGGCCAGTTCTGGCAGAGTCCATCTGGCCCTGGGGCAAGGCCCCTGGGGTTTTGGCTGGCCTCACTGGGCTGGCTCCTTTGGTGTGTCCCAGGCAAGGGTGAAGGCTCCAGGCGAGATGGGGACCCAGCCCTTGGTGTCTGAGTAGCAGCCTGCCCTGGGAGGGCCAGTTCGTCCTGGAGGCCACACACAGAGCGCGCATTGGTGCAGGAGAGCCCTGCTGGACCCCAGGGCGCTGGCGGTGGGCCGGAAGACAGTAGCATCCTTCAGCGACATGTGAGGCAGGTGGACAGAGGGGAAGGCAGCGAGCTGAGCCTCTGGGCCAGGCTGGAGGGTTTGGGGCTGGCTGGCCGACCAGGGTAGGAGACCCTCAGGCTAGATTTCCCCAGTGTGTGGTCAGGGCCTCTTCGAGGCGAGGACTAGTAACAAGAGTTAGTAAGACTAGTGCCACCTGCCCGGCCCTCAGCACTAGCTCCTGCAACCAGCAAGACATCTCCATGAGGCAGGGCAGTGACCGCCAGCGGCTTGTCCGGGAAGGAGGGTACAGAGGTGTCTGGTGACAGCTGAGGTCACGAGGCTGTGCAGCCGCACGTGTCCGGCCCGGGCTACGGTGGACTCTGGCTCTGCCCACAAGCCTGGCCCACGGGGCCCGGGGCGCGTGGGGGCCCCTGGGACGGAGGGCGTCCCTCTAGGGGTCGGTAATGATCCCCTGGGTACCCGCCTGGTCCTCTGGGCATGGACCCAAAGCTCTGGCTGCAGACGTGGGGGCCGGGGGTCAGAGAGGGCCCCAGCCACCGCCCCACGAGCCACCCGGGTAGCCGGCGGACGTGGTGCACACCCAGCTCACTGTCGGTTAGCTTGTACCCGGCCGCGTGACGGTGCTCGTTCTGACATGTCCATCTCTTCTGTGTGTACGTGTGTGTCCTGGCTGCCTCCACCTTTAGCGTTTCATTCGGAAATGACACTAGGTACAGCTCACTTTTCTCTTCCGCACTCGCTTGGTCTGTCCTCTTCTGCTTTTCAATTTCCTTTCTGCTGCGCTCTCTGCCGGTCTGGTCACCCCGCTGTCCTCACAGCCCTTCCTCTGGATCGTTGTCCTTGGTGACGTGTATGTGACAGCAGCCCTGCCCCGTCCCGCTGCTTCACCCTGTGTCCCCCGAGTGTGCCCTGGAGAGCTGGGAGGCCGCCGCGCGGGCTGCGCCCCAGCGTGGCCTCGTCCCTCCTGGCGGCCCCCCACACTCTCGGGAGGGGCCTGGCCACGCCGGGGTCGTGCAGCTGTCGGCCGTCGGTGCTGACCTGTGTCTCAGCCGTGTCTTCGAGGATGCTTGGACGGAAACGGGGCGCAGCTGGGTGCTGAGTGGTGCTGCCCGGGGCTGGCGCGGTGGCCACACTGTGGATTGAGGCAAATTCCCCACCTCCCATAAGATCCTCAGAGGTGCACCCAGCCTAAGCAAGAGTCGGGTGGTTGACAAGGAAAGCCTGCGCCGCCACGGAGGCCACTGCGGACTAACATCCTGGCTTCCTAGGGACGGCTTAAACTGCCCTCAGAAGGGATTCTGGGCCATGGGCTTCTGCTCTGCTCACTTTCTTCCCGGGTTAGAGATGGGGACAGGGGACGTCTGCTTGGAGCTGAATGGAGAGGAGCCTGGCTGCGGGGGGTGGGGGGTGGGGGGCGGGGGGCGATGCTGTCTGCCATGGGCCGCCCCGGCTTCCACTCCAAGCATCCTCCCCCAAGGGGAGGAGATGGGCCACAGAGGGTTTTGGCAAACCCGGGCAGGTTGGCCCCTCCTTACTCAGACAGGGCAGGAGGTGGCGGTCCCCGTTCTGCCCTCTCCCCTTCTCTCACCTCTCGGTCTGCCTCCACCTCCCCTCTCCTCCCTCTCTCTCTTCCCCTTTGTTGCCATGTCCCAGCCCGCTAGTCTCCCTCCCTCCCTCCTCTGCTCCCTCTCCCACTCCTGCCTCAGCGCCAGCGCTGTGGGCTGCCCCACCCATCCATGCACAGGGGAGCCCGTCCCCCCCAGCCCGAGTAAGGAGGAGCCTGTTCTCCACACCGCCCAGGCAGCTCTCCCCGCGGTGGCCCACACGTCTCTGTCCGTGTCTGTCCGTCTGCATGTCCCCAGTCTACGAGCGCGGCCCGCGTGCTGTCATGTTTTACCTTGTCTCCGCTTCCTTCCAGGACCTTCTACCAGTTCGAGGCTGCGTGGGACAGCTCCATGCACAACTCTCTCCTGCTCAACCGGGTCACCCCGTACCGAGAGAAGATCTACATGACTCTCTCAGCTTACATCGAGGTGAGAAACCCCCAAAGCCACCATCCCCCAAGCCTGAGCTGCTTGCCATGGGGCAGTGAGGGTGCTCGGTGGCCCCGGATAGCCCCAGATGACCCTACTGTCTTCTCAGAGGACTTGTCAAGTCCTTGTTCAATCCCCGTACTTTCCAGGGCGCTGCTCACAGCACCCACCTCCCATCCCACTAACTTCAGGGTGCGGTTTTGCCCTTGGGCTGCGGGATGGCTGCACCCAGGCTTCAGACGGGCTGAAAACAGAAGCCTGCTGACCCCAACCTGGGGTCTTGGGCTGTACCTTCCCTTCGAAGCTCTGGGGGAGGCTGGGAGCACGGGCATTGCTAGCTGGGTGCAATATCGAGGCATTAGAAGGTTCGGGGTAGGCAGCTGGGGGCACAGGGACGGCAAAGGCACCCACCTCCTCTCCGAGCCTAAAACTCCAGCTGTGATATGGGGACCCACTTGACTGCCTCTTGGGATGGTGGTTTGTTGGGGAGATGCTGCCAGGGCTCTGCCCCAGTAAGGCCCCGGCACACACAGGCTTTGTCGGGGTGCTGTTGAGCTTCGGGAAAACAAAAGAGCCAGCTGTGTAAGACACAGCCCGTCAGCGCCCTGGGAAGTCATGGAGAGGAGAATGCGGGTGCGGAGCCAGGAACTGCTTCCATCCTCACTGACGTTTCCGGGAGGGTGTCGCCTGATCCCATGGAGAGGCAGCTGGGGCCCGTGTCTGGGATCCTCGGGGTCCCAGGCACCAACACCCGGCCCTCTGCAACCGGGAGGTGGGGCCCTGACTCTCCCCCAGGAGTCAACTGGGGGGAGCCGAGATCTCCCACCTGGGTCTGGGGCCATGCCAGGGGCCCAGGAAGGTCTGAGGCTGCCGATCGGTGGTTAGAAGGGGGTCTAGGGCCCGGGTCCTGTGGGGGTGCTCATGTGCCTGAGCCCCGCCCCTGCCCCCCATGGCAGATGGAGAACTGCACCCAGCCAGCCATCATCACCAAGGACTTCTGCATGGTCTTTTACTCTCGGGATGCCAAGCTACCTGCTTCACGCTCCATCCGCAACCTGTTTGGCAGTGGGAGCCTGCGGGCCTCGGAGAGGTGAGCCTGTGGGTGGGGGCGGTGGGGGGCTGCACAGGGAATGACTGGGAGAGGTGAGCCTGCCCACGGCGGGGGGTGGGGGGGTGCTGCTGTCTGGACTCTGCATGGGGAGTGGCGGGGAGTGCCCAGCAGAGGCTCGAGTGACGGGCCTGCCGCAGGCCAGCCCAGATGAGAAGGCAGACTGGCCACTCTCCCAATCAGTCCCCTGCCCTGGCGCCCTCCTGTCGGTGGTCCTGGGGCCCCACTCCGTCCCCATGGCTGAGAGACCTCCTCCCCAGGGACCTCAGGGATCATGCCAGCAGGACCGGGGGCCTGGGATGGGAAAAGCACGCTCTGGACAGAGCCTCTTGCCTCTTGGAGGCTGGTAGCACCCAAGGGAGTAGAATGTCAGGCCCGGGGCTAAGCCACCTACGCTCACCTTCAGTGAGGCTCCCCACACGGTCTCGTGGACCCCAGTGTGCAGGACACTCGGGGCACAGACAGGAAGACGGAGTGTGGGGTTCAGGACGTAGCGGCCTGGCTGGCTATGACCCAGGCATCTGGGGTCACGTGGTGAGCATGGGCGACTGCCTGCCGGCTGGGCCCACCTCCATGACAAGGTTGGCTGTGTGCGCTCAGCCGAAGGGGGCCCGGAGGGGTCAGGGCTGCAGCTCAGGGCCCCCCACGCCAGGCCACCGGCATTGGTGTGCAGTGGGACCGTGCCCAACGTGCCTTTGACAGGCCCTTGCTGTGCCTGGTGTCCCCACGTCCCCCCTCTGCTTCCTGCAGCAACCGCGTGACGGGCATCTATGAGCTCAGTCTGTGCCACGTCGCCGATGCCGGCAGCCCAGGTAGGCCTCTGCCCTGCTCTCTCTGCTGGGGGCGGCACTTTATCAGGGAGCCAGGTTTCCCTGGGGTCACTCAGGTCGGCTCAGCTAAGCTGCTGTTTTGGGGGGCCCTCCCTCTCGAGACCCACGTGCTCACGTGTGGACCTGAGAGGTTGTCCTGAGAGGCCAGAGGACAGTGAGGGGAGAGGCAACGCTGGGGGTGGCCTCATCCACCGTGCTGGATGACTTCCTGTGGGCGAGGCGCTCCCCGGGGGGACCAGCCTCCCTCCGTGGAAAAGTCCCCACCCTGAGCCCAGGGCCTGGTGCCAGGGCAGGGATGTGGCCAGCCCAGGGTCCCTTTTCTAGGGATGCAGCGGCGGCGAAGGCGAGTGCTCGATACATCTGTGGCCTACGTCCGCGGCGAGGAGAACCTGGCGGGCTGGAGGCCCCGGAGCGACAGCCTCATCCTGGACCACCAGTGGGAGCTGGAGAAGCTGAGTCTGCTGCAGGAGGTGAGCTTGCGTGCAGCGGGCACGGATGGCCCAGGCGGCAGGTGCGCTGGGAAGCAGGGTGCTGGGAGGAAGCTGCGGCAGGAGCGGGAGTGTCCGTCCGCTCAGTGCACGGGCGCTGGGGCCGCAGACGCAGGATGGAGGGCACCCCGCTCCACCTCGGCGGGCGGCCGGGGGGGCTCCAGGCCCAGTCGCCTCCGCAGCGCGGCCAGGGGAGTGGTGGGTGGTCTCTCCCGGGTCCTGGCGCCCTGGGGCGCAGCGGCCGAGTGCGTCCTGTCCCTCGTGCAGGTGGAGAAGACCAGACACTACCTCCTTCTGCGAGAGAAGCTGGAGACCAGCCAGCGGCCCGGCCCCGAGGCGCCGTCCCCCGCCTCCAGCGAGGACTCCGCGTCCCACGGCTCGTCCAGCCCCTGCTCCCCGCTCTCAGCCGAGGGCCGGCCGTCCCCTCCGGAGGCTCCCAGCGAGAGACAGCGGGAGCTAGCCGTCAAGGTAGCTCAGGCAGCACTGCACTGACCCCGGCCCCTCCAGGGCTCTGGTGGTCCAGCCTTGTCCTATCAGAGCAGGAGGGAGGGAATGAGGGGTCCATAGAGGCCCCTTGCCTGCCCCTCACTCCACCCACAATCGGATTTGGCAGCCTTTTACAGCTTCCTCCCCCAAGCAGTGATCTGCTTCCTTGAATACCTGTGCTGATGGGGAGCTCACCCCCTCTATCCAGAGCTGGCTCTTTCTGTGGCTCAACGGGCCACTGGGAAGATCTCTTAGACTGGGCAATGCTGCCCCCCATCTTTGCCCTGGGCCCGGGGCCTGCTCCCAGAGGTTTCCCTGGCTCACCCATCACCTTGGAGGATGGAGCTGCTGCCTACCTTGAGCTGCTGAGCCCGGGCCCTCAGCCAGTCCTCCACACCCAGGGGCCGTGCCTGTGGCCAAGCCAGGTCCTAGGCACTTCCTGACCGGACGTTTGCTCTCGTTGCAGTGCTTACGCCTCCTCACGCACACGTTCAACAGAGAGTACACCCACAATCACGTCTGCATCAGCGCCAGTGAGAGCAAGGTGGGCAGCGAGGGGCCCCTGCGGGGCTCTTGTCACCAAGAAAACTTTGCACCCCTATTCAGGGAAGGAAATCAGGGTTTTCTTAGAAACATACCGTCACAGCCTAAAGGAACACCGCATAGCCAAGGCCAGGAGCCGGGTCTGTGTGTGGGGTCCTTGGAGTGTTGGGGCCTTCGGGGCCAGTCGGGGCCAGTCGGGGCCAGTCGCGGCCAGGCCCACCCAGTCCCCTCCCTGCTTCCTCCACCTGGCCCTCACTCCGCTGCCTCTGTCCTGGGCTGCTCATGCTGCATCCCCGGAGCTGTCCTTCCTCTACCGGGGGGCCATTCCTGTGCCTCCCCCACCGACCCTGGCGCAGGGCTTGCCGTGCACAGCCTCCTTGCAGCCTCTGGCCCATCACCGGTCTTCATCTTTGGCCCACGGCCTACCGCGTCCCGCCTTCCTCCTTTGCACTAGCCTCCCTCTCTGCCTGGAAGGGCCTCTCACCACAGCTCCTGGGCTGCCCAGGATATAGTCGGGGCTCAGAGCCTGCACCTTGGCAGAGCCTTCCCTGACCCCACTGTGGTCCTTGCTCGCTCTTTGGAGCCCAGCGGTCACAAATCCCTCCTGAGGCAAGACAGAGCCCGCAGCGCAGGGAAGAGCAGGCCAGGGGTGTGTGGGGCTGGGAGAGGTTCGGGGGAGGCTGGGAAGAGGGTCTGGCCTGCAGTTGGGATGGGGGGTGCCCTAATGGAGGTAAAATGTGAGCCGAGGTAGAGGAATTAGCCCCTGCTGGGGTATGACCTACAAAAGGCTCACTCTCCTTCACAGCTCTCTGAGATGTCTGTCACCCTACTTCGGGACCCGTCCATGTCCCCTCTGGGGACGGCCACGCTCACCCCCTCCTCCACCTGCCCCTCTCTGGTCGAAGGGCGGTACGGAGCCGCTGAGCTGAGGTGAGCAAGCTCCAGGCCCCTGGAGAAGTTCCCAGTGCCAGGAACCGATGACTAATGGTGGCTGCAGCTCAAGTGCAGAGTGTGGGGACAGGGCGGGCACAAGCGAGCAGGGACGGCCGCACACGTCTAGGGCAGGGCCAGGTGGAGGGGGTCTGCCCCGCACCCTGCCTTGGCTGGCATGGCCCCCATCCAGTCTCCAGTTGTCTTACTCTTCCAAGGACGTTTTCTGCTGAAACGTTGATTTAAAGTGTTGTGGGGACTAAAGCCAGGAATGGGTCAAATGGCACAGAACAAAAAACCCTTTTTAGGGGGAAGTGCTCATACAATACTCAGTAGGATAAAAGGTGACAAAGCAGAGCCCAGAGACCCATGGCCCACGGCCTTGACAGGACGGCCTGCCATCTGCCCAGTCCCCCAGCTTTACTAGCACCGCTGAGCCCTTACATTTTAAATTCCTCAAGGTGTCCACGTTTTGTTCCTAAAACAAGAAAGGCATCAAGCCCTCTGGGCCTCCCCAGAGACAGGCCTCACTGGCCATCGGTCAGGCCCTTTGGGCCCAGCAGGCCCCTGTGTGGATGGCCCCTGAGGACGTGGCAATAGACTCAGCTCTGCTGGGGATCTGGAGAGAGGGGCCACTTTCACGAGGGTGGGGAGCAGAAGGTCCCGCAGGAGAGGGGCCGTGGATCTCGCGCAGCTGGCCCTGCCTCTGGCGCGGGACCCTCCCTGGCACCCTGGCGCAGCCCTGGAATCAGGTGGCCCAGACCCCCCAACTCCAGCTGTGGGTGCGGCTGGGTGGACCCTGAGAGGTGCTCGCGGCGGCCCCGAGGGGGTGATGCTGGTGGTGGGAGGAAGCCCCCGCCGGGATGGCGCCCCAGCCCAGCGAGGCGTCTCCTTGCAGGAATGCAAAGGCTCGGCTTTGCTTTCCCAGGACCCCTCAGCCCTGCTCCCGGCCGGCCAGTCCAGAGCCCGAACCAGTGCCAGAGACAGATCCGAAGAAGCTTCCCTCCCCGGCTCGGGCAACGGAGGCGGACAAGGAGCCCCAGCGCCTGCTGGTTCCTGACATCCAGGAGATCCGGGTCAGGTGTGTGGGGGGGCCCTGCCCCAAACAGGGGCGCTTCTAAAGCACCACCCAGCCTGCTCTGTCCCCACAGCTCCATACAAGGGAGACAGGCTGGCCACCCCCGACCGAGGGCAGGGGCAAAGAAAGAGCGGACGGCACAGGGAGGAGGGTGGGCCGGGGCCAGGCCCGGGGCGGGGGACCCAGCAGGCGCCTCTGCAGAACCACGGTTTCCGTGCGTCTGCGCGTTACTAGTCTGCCCAGGCAGCCCTAAGAAGGCACCGTCTACGGGCTATGGTCACGTGACACAGAGGGCCAGCTCAGGGGCAGCTTCAGCTTTGTTTCAGTTTCTCCATCATACAGCTGGGGAAACTGAGGCCCAGAAGTGGCGGTTCTGGCGTCCGACCTCCTGGGTTGGGGTTCCGCCAGGTACCTCATGACACCTCGGCCCTGGCTGTTCCCGGGGGCCCACTTTCTGACCTTCCCGGTGGCCGGTACTGCCAGGGTCCTGGTGGTGGTGGGGGGGGCCCGCGTGGAGACCCCCCCGACTGCCAGGAGCACACGAGCCAGCAACTGTCCCTGCCCTGCAGCCCCATCGTCTCTAAGAAGGGGTACCTGCACTTCCTGGAGCCGCACACGGCGGGCTGGGCCAAGCGCTTTGTGGTGGTGCGACGTCCCTATGCCTACATGTACAACAGTGACAAGGATGCCGTGGAGAGGTTTGTGCTCAACCTCTCTACCGCCCAGGTGGAGTACAGCGAGGACCAGCAGGCCATGCTCAAGGTGCGGCCTTGGAAACGGGATGGGGGGTCCCGGGCTGGCCGAGGCCTACAAGCCACCAGCGGGCCTTGGGGAGGGGGAGCTGGGCCTAGTCCCCTGCGGGCCCTGTTTAGGCGCGCTGCCAGACCGAGGCCCTCGTGTTCTGTCTCGCGCAGCATCCCTCTGCCTCTCATGTTGGGGGTCCCTCTCTGCTCACCCGTGGGGCTCCTAGTCCTGGTGACAACCAGCCGTGATGGGCTGTGGTCCTGCGGGGGCCGGGGGCAGGCGTTGACCCACTCCCATTCAGGAGAGGCCAATACCCAGTCCCCTTCTCCTGGGGCCAGCAAGCCCCATGGGGCTGGCCATGTGGGCCTGGGAGTCCGGCCTTCCTGTCCCCAGGCTTTGCCCTGCTGCCCTCCGAGCCGCAGTGGCCCTGGACGTGTGTGCCAGGAGCCCTGACTCCTTCTGCTGGAGGTTGCAGTGCCTGCCAGCTGATTCTGATGCCCTGTAGTAGGGGTTTGGGGGCACAAACTCAGCCTGCCACCCACACCTGCCCCACCGAGTGCTCAGACTTTAGCAGAAGAGGCCAGGCCCAGCTGCTGAGCCAGGGTCACGGGGAAGGAACCTCCACCCATGGGGGGTAGACGCATCCTGGGGGCTGCAGAGCAGCAGCGAGGTAGCCCGGGGGCGTGAAAAGAGTCAGGGTGTCCTGACTGCAGAGCCTTCTGCGAGTGGGCCACACCTGCCTGCGTCAGAATGGGCCGTGCAGGCTGCAGAGAGTGGGGGGCCTTCTTTCCCGCATCCTGCCCCCTGAGCGGTCCTAGCCGGGCCCCGGGGGTGGCCGGGGGAAGTCTCGAGGCTTCTCACGGCCGCCCGCCCGCCCCCGCAGACGCCCAACACGTTTGCTGTGTGCACGGAGCACCGGGGCCTCCTGCTGCAGGCCGGCAGCGACAAGGACATGCACGACTGGCTGTACGCCTTCAACCCGCTCCTGGCCGGCACCATACGGTACGGGCCGCCCGCCCCCCTGCTCCTTGGCCGGGGGCACGTTCTGAGGACATTAGTGTTCGTTGTGGTGTCGCTGCTGGTAAAGTGTATAAATCCCCGAGACGTCCAGTATGTACAGTCTGCCAGGGGCCGGCCTGACGTAGGTGGAAACGCGGCACCCAGTCAGGCCCCGGTGGGTGGGACACCTGGGACCCCTGGCTGGCGGGCGGGCTGCCCCCGTGAGCCACAGGGACGGGAGTCGCTCTCCAGGTGGTGAGGGAAGCAGAGGGGTGTCAGCTGCAGGGAGGCCGGCATCCCGACCGCAGCTTGTCTCCCGACCCTCCCGCAGATCCAAGCTCTCCAGGAGGCGGTCTGCCCAGATGCGGGTGTGAGCCGGAGCCCTCCCGACAGCCAGCAGGCCGGCCCCACCCCCAGGCCTCATCACCACCCGTCATGTCACGCGCGCCCAGCCTGCCCCACCAGCCAGCCAGCAAGTCCCTCTTGGGGACGCCACCTCTGGCCCGGGGACCTGCGCCACACGACCTGTCCTGCTCCCAGCAGAGCCCGCGTTTGTTCTTTGTTCTTTCCGAGCGTGCCCTGGGTGGGAAGGGCTGGGAGGTGCTGGAGAGGCCAGAGGGCACAAGCCGCAGGGGCATCACCGCCGTTCTGATATTTTTTTAAGCATAGACAGACTTATAATTAATATACATTAGTTAGTGACATTGAAACAGTCCACTCAGAAATTAACTATAAGACTGTGTTCTATTTATAAGTATTTATTTCTAATGCCTTCACATAGACCTGTAGGATTCCGATGGACCCTGTCCCCGCTTGCTCCCACTCACATCCCCCAAGGCTCGTAGGGAAGGCCGCGGTGAAGGGGTGTCTGCACAGGCTGGGCACCTCCTGTTGGCACCATGGGGGCACGCCAGGCCAGGCCCAAGCAGAGGCTTCTCCCCAGCCGCACACGGGGCAGGCCCTCATCCCGGGGCGTGTGTGTGTGAGTGTCAGGGGACCTGGTGCCTGGAGTCTGAGCCACGGAGGGTGGCGTGGTCTTCTAGCTGGAGGTGTCTCTCCCTGGGAGCATGGGGAGTCGGGGGAGACCAGGCAGACGGGTACCTGGGCTGTGGGGCTCTCCTGGCAGGGACTGCAGGTGGCATCGTGTGTCTAGGCCAGCAGGGTGCTGGTGGCTGGGGCTCAAGATGGTCCAGGCGGTGAGGGGTCTGGGGTGCAGCTTCTCTAGCTGCTGTGAGAAATGGGGTGAGCTCAAGGTCATTCCTGGGAAGAAAGTGTGTGACGTCCCCCCTTTGCCCCAAGAGAAGAGTTTCTGAGAGTCCCGGGGTCAGGTGAGGGCGGCCAGCGCGGGGGCCACTGTCAGCCCCCTGTCCTGCTCCCAAGGGGGCTGTCCTTGTGCTGTTCTTGTTACGAGTTTCACTTCGTTCTCTCTGCAGACTCCATGCCCGAGGGCCAGCCCGGACAGGGCCAGGGTCTGCCCCAGGCATCACACCCAGGCCAGAAAGCATCAGAGACCACGGGGCCCAGGGGGTCTTCCGTGACCTGTTCCCACACCCAGAGGCACACATGGCCTTCTTCCAACCCTAGGAAAAACAGCAACCAAACCACAAAACCCCGGTCCCCACCATGGCCCACTGAGAGCAGGTTTCATTCAGAGTCGGCGGGGAGGGTTCCAGGCCCAAGTTCGAGGCCAGCCGGTCCACACTGTTCCCTGCTGCCTTTGCCGGGCCCTGCGGGGCGCCACTCACGGACCCCTCACCTTTCCACTCAGTTTGGATTACCTTGTCGCACCCCAGTCAGCGGTTCCAACCCCCCCTTCGGCCAGGGCCGTCCCCACGTGACATGTGGACACTGTCCCCATTCTGTGCACGGAGGTCGGAAGTGTGCGCAGCCGTGTACCTCCAGGGACGCGTGGGCTCGGCTCCCATGCCAGGTGAGAAGTTTGAGGCTCTCCTTGGAGAAGTTATTCAGGCCCCTTCAGCGCCGCCGCGGACGTGGGGCTAGGTGGTGGGCTCCCGACCTGAGCGGCCTCTGGCAGCGGTGTCTGGCACGCCAGCCGCCCCAGCCACCCCAGCCCGGCTGGCAGCAGAGACTGAGCGTGCCTGTTCCACACCCCGTCTCAGGCAGCGTGTCAGTGGCCCCTTTCACTCGCTACTACCCTCACCCCCCAGTGCTTGGAAGGCACCACGGGTGAAGAAGCTCCATCACTAAGACACGGCCTGGGAAACCACATCTGTGAGGCGCAGGGCTCAGTAGCCTTCCCTGGAGGCCCCCAGACGAGGGCTCACACCCCAGGCTGAAATCAAACGTCATCCAGGAACCAGACGTTCCTAGGCCTGGACGAAGAGAACTGGGGTGCAGCACAGTCCAGAGCAAGCACTTATTCTGGCTTTTACAATGGCCTGGAGGGCAGGGAGGAGGACCAGGAAGGGAGGGAGCTGTGCCAAGATGAGTTGGGTCCCAGGAGCCCCGCCTACCCGCAGGGAGCCCGGAGGTGCAGGGCCCCGGCCACAGCCCGCTCAGGTCAGCCAGCCTGCAGCCGTGGCCTCGGAGGGTCGGAGGCCCTCGCACCCAGGACGCAGGTATCTGAGGCCAGCCAACCTACAGAGCACCTGCCTCGTGGGGTGGGCTGAAGGAAGGGGGCCCATGCAAGGGTTTCTGGGAATCACCCTAAATTCGGGAGCCTCCACAGCCATGGAGGTGCTCCAAGGACTGTTTAATTCTGGCCTGGTGGCACTTGGCAGTTGCCTGGGAACCCCAGCCCCGTTGTCACAGCCAGACCCTCAGAGTTGCTGGGGAGAGAAATCTGAGTCGGAAAAGCTGGTCTCTTCATGTCTGCGCTTGCCAGAAGCTACCCACATGTCACTTTAGGGGGGACAAGCATTTAAAAAACTGGGCTGTGCCCTTCACATCTGTGACCCGGGAGGCTGATCTGGGGGCCCCTGAGGGTCTGCCCGTTGTGGGGTGCAGAGGGGAAAGTCAGACCTGACTATTTCCCACTAAGTGGGGAAGGAAGAAAGATCCAGAAAGCCATCTCTCTGGGAGGTTTTTGTTTTAACGCTTGATGCCACTCACTTTGGTTTGAGGGACGGCCATCCTCACCCAGAGAAGCTCTCTGTCTCCTCCAGGGTAGGGTGAGCTCCTTCTGCCATGGTCCCAGGAAGGGCGGGGGGCCGCTAGGCTCCAGTGCATCCAGGCTAGTCCCCAGGGGTGAGGGTTCCGAGGCCGCCTCGTTCTGAGTCAGCACTACTACGGTGCCGGCGTCCCATTCACCATCACACGCTCACGCTCACACGCCCCCGGGTGGCTGCAGTGAGCTGCCCTCTGTCAGTCCTGGTCCCTACTCCGCACCTGTGGGGCAGGTGTGGCAAAGCACTTGGGGAGAGTTCCCGAATGCTGCTGGTCCAGGGGCGAGCAGGGTTGCCGTGCTGGCCCTGTCAGCTCCCTCCCGCGCGGGGCCCCAGAAGGCGCCCTCCTTTTATCCCCAGGATCAGCAGAGGCTGTGGCTTCCTGAGGGCCTGAGCCTCCTGCCTCCAGCCGTCCCCCGAGCTCCCCTGTAGCTTGTACATATGTGATTCTGTGGCACACCCTGGCCCCGCGCTGCAGCCACCATCCTGACGTAACGACTCTAGTTCCCTGACGTCCTGAACCCGAGTGTTAGGCTCTAGGCTCCTGTACTGTGTGTGTGCACTTAAAATTCTGTCCAATTAAGAAATAAATGTGGTTCCTTATGCAACACCAGACCTGCGGGCCTCCACTGTGGCTTTATTTGTGTGTGAAGTCTGTTGGATACAGCCAAAAATGGCCACTGGGGCCAGATGTCCAGCACTGTCCAGAGACAGTACCCACTCCCCACGGTGGGGAGCTGGTGGGGGCAGAGAGCCCAAGGGGTGTGAGGGACAAGATGGTGTTTATCACGGGAGCACCACCTGCTTCCCTCGGCACCTGGATCGTACCCGTGTGTGTCGCTCATGCGCCCTCAGGCACGCCGGGCAGCCTCGAGCTTTTCTGTATGGTCAGCGTTACCCCATACCAAAACCAGACAAAGGTATTACAAGAAAATAAACTACAGACCAATATCCTGCATCCACATAGAAAACAAATACTTTCAAAAACTTTTTACCAAATGGAATCTAATGACATGTAAAAAAGATAATACTGTCATCACCAAGTGGAGTTTATCCTGGGAATGCAAGGTTGGTTCAAAAACTAATCCGTGTGATTCATCATATTAAACTAACAGAAGAAAAATTGCCATCTCTGTAGACACAGGAGAAGCATTTGACAAAATGTAATATCCACTGCTAACTAAGCCTTCAGCCAATGAGGTCATAGAAAAGACCAATAGGGTGATAAAAACATACCCGATCAATCAAATGAAGAAATGAAAAGTAAGGGCACAAAGAGCAGTTGGACAGAAAGAAAACAAATAATAAGATAATAGACTTCTGTGCAGATTGGCCCTTAATGACATCAACTGGAAATGGACCAAACATCCTGCTTCAGTCAGGAGAGACAACAGTGGTATTTAGATAGAAAAATTCTATATGAAGAACTGCTAACTGGAAATCTAAGGTATTTGGACAACATCTGCCTCATTATGGAACCACACATTACAGGGTGGCTGAAAGAAAACTGGCGCTGAAATTGATCCCATTTCTGGATAAGCAGAGAGGGACACCAGGGGGCTGCAAGCATCAAACTCCAGTGTGTGTGTTGGTTTGTGATGATTCCAGACCCACTTGTTTGTGACTTAAGCGAAGTTGTTTTGATCTCAGGGTGAATGTGTTGACACTGAGGAAGCTGCGTCAAGATGCAGTTTTCCACATCTGTGGTCCATAAACCGTCGCAACTGTGGATGGGCACACAGGGAAGAGGGGCCACGACGAGTGGGCATTTAAGTTTCAAATATCGAGAGCTTGCGAGGACATCCCTAGAACGTCTGGTCTGGGCGAGGCCATCCTTTGCTGATCTACAGTGCTCTCCCAAGACCTGGGGCATCGGCTCCTGCGCGGCAAGGTGCCTGGCGGCCGTGGTGAAAACGCCCGAGAGGGAAACTCTTCCAGCCAACACGGCACCTCCATTCCCCTACAGTGTGCTCTGCAGCGGGGGACCTGGGCTTCGTGCCTGCAGCTGGACGTCCGCTCTCACTGGCTAAGCTGCCTCTTCTGAGGACCCACTCGCAGGAAGGTACCCCTCAACTCAGTAGGACTTCCGTTCTGTCCTCTCCCCTTTGCCTGGAACAATCGTGCATCAATCGACTGTTGTCTGGAGAATGTTATTTATTGGCTTATTAAGAGACATCATCCTGTGTGCTACTGGCTTGGCAACTATTACTACTATAAATTATAATTCCCACGTGGACCTGTGCTAAATAAACTATTAGCAAAGACAAGGATCAGTCTCTGAGCATAGTTGGCCTCAAAGAAAACATCCAGAACATGGGAAAATTCATGTGAAAGTGACCTCAGTTCTTCAACAAATAAACTGTAAGATGAGAGAATGAAGGAGATCCAATGAAGAGACAATCAAGAGGCCCCTTAATGGATTCTGATTTTCCTAAATGTCGAAAACATTAGGTCATCAACTCAGATTGTAAAGATCTTAGCAGCCACGATGCCTCATCCTAACAAGAAAAAGCTGAATAAAACCAGAAGCAGTGAGGTCATATGATACATGAACCCTGGTGATGGGTGTTAAAGAGGGCACGTTCTGCAAGGAGCATTGGGTGTTATACACAAACAATGAATCATGGAACACTCCATCAAAAACTAATGATGTAATGTATGGTGATTAACATAACAATAGAAATTTAAAAAAAAACAGAAACGAGTTTTCTCGCATCTGTCAGAGAACTGAGGTCACAGGGCAAATTGTCCCCCAGAATCCTGAGCAAGGAGCGCGGACGGTCCCAGCTGAGATCCGCCAGTGGGTGCAGAAGCTGCTGGGGCCAGAGCTGCGTAGGAACACTGGGACGGCAGTTTGACTCTGCATTGCTGGACGCCCAGTGTGGACTAGCTGGAGGTGAGGAACTCCTCAGGCTTAGAGGGACCCGTGGCTTTTACCAGAAGGAGCCCACCAAGTTCTCACCGTGAAGAGTGCAGAAAAGTCCCCTCACGTCTTTATCAGGAGGAACTGAAGAGTAGTCATTTAGAATGTGTCCAGAGCTTTCTCCATAACAAAGTCGTGGGGACAGGAGGCAAACTAGGAATAGAGGGGAGCTTCCTCAACTCGATAAAGAACATTTGCAAAAATCGTACGGCCGACGTCATACTTACTGGTGACAAACTGGAGGTTTTACCCCTTCGACTTAGCAGGGTGAGGAGGTCCTTTCGCCAATCCTATTCGACACTGTCCTAGAAATTCTAGGTGCAGTAAGACAAGAAAGGGCATACAGATTGGGAAGGAAGAGATAAAACTGTCTTTGTTTGCAGATGACAAGATCGTCTGAAGAAAATCCCAAAGAATTGACCAAAAAATTCCTGGAACTAACCAGAGATTATAGCAAGGTCACAGGACTCAGAGATAATACACAAAAGTCAATTGTTTTCTTATAAACCAACAATGAACAACTAGAATTTGAAATCAAAACAAAACAGCATTTACGGAAGTACCGACAGAGAGAGAGCGTGTGCATGAGCGCGTAGGCGGCGAAGTTCAAACAGAATGCGCAGGATCTGTATGTAGGAAACTACGAAATTCTGACACAAGGAATCAAAGAAGACCTAAATAAATGGAGAGCATTCTGTGTTCCTGGACTGGAAGTCTCAGGATAGCTAAGATGTGGATTTTTCCCAGCTGGATCCATAGATTCAATGTGTTCCCAGCAAACTACGCAGATATTGACAAACTGATTCTAACATTTATAGGAAAAGGCAAAAGACCCAGAAAAAACTGCCCTGTATCGAAGAAGAACAACGTTGCAGGACTCCCGTTACCCAACTTCAAGGCTTGCTATAAGCTCTCAAAAATCAAGACAGCATGGTATTGTCGAAAGAATAGACAGATCAATAGAACTGAATAGATCCATGCAAATAGTCAGCCGATGTTAACAAAGGAGCAACGGCAGCTCAATGGGGAGAGGACAGTCTTTTCAACAACGGGGCCGGAGCCACGGGACGCCCGAGTGCAACAAAACAAAACCATCTTACGCTTTCACAAAAGTTAAAAAGTTAAGTCAGAATAGACTTTAGACCTAAATGTGAAACACAAGGCTGTAAAACTTCTAGAAGTACTTATCAAAAGACATCATTAAGAAAATGGAATTGGGGGGCGCCTGGTGCCTCAGTCGGTGAAGCGTCTGCCTTCGGCTCAGGTCATGATCCCGGGGTCCTGGGATCGAGCCCCACGTCGGGCTCCCTGCTCGGCGGGGAGTCTGCTTCTCCCTCTGCCTCTCCCTCTGCCCCTCTCCCCCTCCCCCCACCTCCCACTCTTGCTCTCTCTCTCAAATAAATAAATAAAATCTTAAAAAAAAAAAGAAAATGGAATTGGATGAAAATATGTGTGAAACAATTATAAGACAAGGGACTTTATCCAGAGTACATATGGAATACATGAAGAATCATTAGCACTCAATCAGGAAAAGATATACAGCCCAATAAAATATTGAGGAGCGGTAGGTGAGCGCGCATTGAGCTCGTGACCCTGTGCAGTTGTCGTCGGGGAAATGCAGCTGGCCACCACAAGGACAGATGAGCCCTCGGAGGAAGAGGAAATGTGCTTCGGCCTTCAGGGCACCGACTGATGGAGACACCGGGTGCGTCCCCCCCGCCCCCCCCCCCGCTCCTGGCCACGCCCACCTTGGGGAGCCCTGTGACCTGTGCCTGACCTCCTAAAGCTAAGCAATCCCCTGCCCCAGGGTCCCGAGCACTCCGGGCGTGTGTCTGTGGAGACTCGTGGGTGAGTGCTCGCGACAGCTTTCTTTGTGTTAGTCAAAAACTGAGAAAAAAAAAAAACTGAGAAAACCTGAAGTTCGTCATCGGGAAAATGGATGAACAAGCTACGATCCGTCCACCAAACGGAACTCCAGTTGGCAGTTAAAAGGAAGGCACGCCGCCCCCACAGCCCCGCGAGGCCGGCAGACTCAGCAGCGTGACCGTGGCGCGGTGCCAACAGGCATCCGAGGAGCGGCGGGGTCAGCGGGAGGCTGGGTGCGGAAAGTCTCTCTCGGCAGTGGCGCCCTGCCCTGGCTTTGTCCGGGTGGCACGGCGTGGACGTGCGCTCCTGAGGCTGGTGTGCTTCGCTTTATTTGAGTTTTAGCTAAAAGTTACAAAGTATGTGAAAATACAAAATCAGCTCCCCTTGATCATTCAGCGGGAGGAACCACCGAGCTCTAGCCAGGAGGCTCCGTGGTCGCGGAGGTGTGGTCGTCGGGTCTGAAACCGCGTTCTGCGTGCTCTCCCTGGGCCGGCCCCGCCTGTTGGAGGGTGGAAGGGGGTGTCTGTGTGATCCCTGAGGGAGCCCCGGCTTCTCCGCTCCCAGACTCCAGGTGTCTAGAGCTTGCCCGTGACTCTGAGATGGCCGGGGCCGAAGAGGAGGACTTGACAGATCCCTGCCCCCTCACCCTACCCCCACCCCACCTCCCTGGGACTGGAGTCTGGACGGTTGTCGGTCCTCCAGGGGGAGCAGCAGGGGGATTTCCTGTTGGGGTTAACCTCACCCCTGCCCCCCGGGGCCCAGACACCTTCCCCCACTCTGGGAAATTTCTGGACCTCAAGATCATCTACTGCAACAACCAGAAAGCAGCCGCTGTGCTGCATGCTTCGGACCCCCCTCCTGGACCTCAGTCTCCCCAGCTGCGCAAAGGGGGGCTGTCGGGGAGAGCCTTTGGGCTGGAACAGTACAAACAAAGGGACCATCAGGGAGGCAGAGGCACGCCAGAGATGAAAGATGGTTCTCCTGGAAAAGATGGAGCTACCCTTAGGCCTCCTCGTAAATGTGGATCCAGAGGTCCAGAGCTGGGGCCCCACTCGGATCACGGGGGCCTGCTGGCCACCCTGCAATGCTGCAGGTGACAGGGCCGTTGGGGCACAGCCGGGACTTTTGCCGTGGTCCCCCAGGCGTCAGGCCCCCTTCAGGCGTCAGGTGCTCTCGGATCGCCCTCCTCTTGATGACGTCATACTCAGCACCTTCTCCGGCAGCTGTGCTCAGCTGAACTCCTTGGAAGGAAATGCAGAGGATTTTGATGGGTGGTCCCACCTTCTCCTGAGGGGCAGGGGGACAGCAGGATGGGGAAGGGGTGCGGGCAGAAGTCAGGTGCTGCTGCAGGCCATGGGGGTCCTCCAGGTGGGCACAGGTGAGGGGAGGAGGGGCAGAGGGGTCGCCTATACCCCCTGGCGGTGTCTAGATCGTGGGGCCTTAGCCGCTGTGCTCCGAGCCCACGTCCACGGCCAACTGCAGGTCTCGGGCGTTGGGACACACGTAGGGGGCCGAGGCACCACTGGCTCTCACCTGCCCTGCTGACCTCCCTGCCCCCCGCTGCGCCCACCGCCTCGGGCCGGCCTGGTGTGGCCCATGGCCATGCTGCGTCCAGCAGGCCTCAACCCTGGCCTTCACCAGCCGCTCCCTCCCCTCCCCTCCCCGGCCTGGCAGCCCAGCCCCTTCCCTTGGCAAGTACCCCCCACCCCCACCCCCCTCCCCAGAGTAGCCATTTCCCCAGGCCCAGAATGACCCCTCCACCGGGGGCTGGCCGCCCTCAGCGACCCAGTGCAGCTGCTTGATGTCCACTCTTCCCTGAGGGGCATGGCCCGCTGGGGTCACTGTGGTGTGCCAGGACCTCAAGCCCCTGAGACCCAACCTCCAGGCGTGTGTCCCTGAAGCCTGGCCAGTGTCTGGGACCGTCTCTGGCGGAGTCTCTGGACTGGAGAGCCATGTCCCACAGGGGTCCCCAGCAGGGCCTCGCACAGGGAATCACTGTTTACCGAGGGCCGGGGCTTCTCTTCCAAGGTCCTCAGGTTTGTGCGCATCAGCCAGGCTTTCTTAGAGATGCATTTTTGTCTATGTTGCTGGTCAGAAAAGTTAACGTGTGTGGTGTGGTGGGGCCGTTTCTGCAGGTTCAGCTTCCTGAGGCGTCCCTGGCAGCCTGGCTGGAGCACCCAGGCTCCCTCCCTCCCTCCCTCAGGTGGGAAGACCCGGCCCAGCAGACAGCTGCCCTCACCTGGTGGCAGGGGGCCCGCAGCTCAGGCAGAGCCGGGGATCCTCACCCCGGAGGGGCAGAGCACACAGGTGCAGGGAGCTGCCAGGCTGTGCCCAAGGAGCCGAGACCCCGGGGCTGAGTCACAGAGCTCCAGTGGTGGCTTTGACACTATGGCCCGTGTCCGGCCCCTGCAGCTGGCCGGGAGGGGGGCAGGGGGCCTGGTGTGTCTCATGTCCCAGGGAGGATGCCTGACTGTGGGGTGTCCCGTTCGGCTCCCACGCCGGCAGCAGGTGCATCTGGAGGTGAGGGCACAGGTGTGGGGTTCGCAGGGCAGCCCACCCAGGTGGACTCTCCCACAGCAGCACCGTCCTTGGGGCTGGGGCTGGGCCGGGCCCTGACATGTCAGCTCAGCAGCCCTGCTCGGCCCCGCTCCTCGTGGAGCCCTCAGGGCCTGAACGTGTCCCTCTCCTTCTTCGCCACCTTCGCCCTCTGCCAGGCGGCCAGGAGGGTGTCCAAGGCTCTGCTCCCGGCGGGCACCCAAACCAGCTTCGAGTGGGAGGCGGTGGGCGCGGCCCAGCTGGGGGCCTGCTGCCTGGAGATGCGGATGTTGGTGGAGCTGGGCCCCTGGGCGGGGGCCTTTGGCCCCAACCTGCTGCTGACGCTGCTCTTCCTGGTGCACGGGGCGACCTGCGACGGGGCCGCAGCCAACCCCACCATGTCTCTGCAGGAGCTCCTCCTGGCCCAGGCCTCCCTGCCCGGCACGCTGCTGACGCTAGCGGCCCAGGGGCCGGGCGTGCAGGCGGCCTGCACCCTGAGCCGGCTCCACTGGGCCTGGGAGCTCAGTGACCTGCACGTCCTCCAGAGCCTCATGGACGCACACTGCAGCTCGGCCCTGCGCACGTCCGCGCCCCACGGTACGCGGTGGAAGGTGCCTGTCTGTGCCTTCTTCTTCCACCTGACCCTCCTCCGCTTCCGGAACAGTCTTCCTGTCTACAGGGTGCCCGTCACGGCCCTGCTGGTCACCGTCACGGCCCACACAGGTGAGACCTGGCTGCCTCTTCCCGGGGCATGTCGAAGCCTCTGCACCCTCGTGGACACCCAGGAGAGAGGCTGCAGCAAGGGGGACCGCCGGCCCCCAGGGACTGCGACGGCCCTCTCCTGGGAACTTGGTGGTGGTGGGATGGCAGCCAGCGGGACCCGACACAGTGCACTGGGGTGGGGTGCTCGGCCCCGGTCAGTGCTGTCCTTCCCAGCTGGGTCTCTCCACCCTCCGACTGTTCCTGTTCATCTCAGAGCATCTGCAGCCGGGGCGGGTGGGCAGCCAGTGCCGTTTCTCCAAGGCCCAGCCCACGCTCTGGTCTGGAAGCTCCTGAGTCCTCTGCCACTCCTTCCAAGAGTCCCAGTTCCCTCTGTTTCTTCTTCCCCCACCCCTCCCTACATGGCTCCCTATGTCTCCAGAGAGGGCAGCACTCCCACCCTCCTCCCATCCCCCATCCCGCACCCCCCATCCCCCTATCTTCCTCCCAACTTCCCACCCTCCCCCCATCCTCTGATCCTCCCATCCTCCATGCCTGTGCCCGGGGCCCTGGGCCTCTGGACGGAGCTCTCTGGGGGTTCTTCAGTCACTGTGGAAGCTGCCCTTCCTACCTTGGCGGAGAAGCAGAGAGCTGAGGTCAGCTGCAAGATGCAGGTCATCCAGCGGGTGCCTCACACCTGCTCAGGGTGCTGGGGCTACAACTAGAAGGGCCTGAGGGCTGAGCCCTCCTGAGTGTGCGTTTGGGGCGGGCTAGGCCGGTGGGAAGGAACCAGCACTTATGGCTGACTTTCGAGACGCTGTCCACGGTCCGGCAGAAGACAGACACTGTGTGTCTAGGAAGGCACTGCTAGAGCCCATGTACAGGTGGGGAAACTGAGGCATAGGTGAGCAGAAACTTGCCAGGAGCAGGGCTCTGCGTCCAGACTGCCTGGGCTCCGGCCCTGGGGAGATGCCGGGAGCTCCTGCTTCAGCCCAGCAGCCACCCAGGACACCGCCCCCAGAGCCTGGTTCCACCTCCGGCTTTGGCCCGGGCCTGCGCACGCGAAGCCGCTGCTCCTCAGCCGTGGCCTCCCCGGCCCAGGGTGGAGGGATGCTGGCGCTCTTCCCAGTCTCTCCTCGTCCTCCCCATCCCTCCTCCCTTCTCTTGTTTCCTCACTGGGCTCAGCCCTTCGCTGATGTCGCTCTGTCTCTGCCTCTGTCTGTCTCCCCATCTCACCGTCTCTGCCTCTCTCTCCATCTCTGTCTCTGTCTGTCTCTGTCCCCCTTTCTCTCAAGGACAACCTCCCACAGGCGGATGGGGGTGAAAAGGGGTGGGGGAAGGGAGTTCATCCAGGGGTGAGCAGTTGGGATGGGTGGTGGACGATCGTGGAGAGAATCTTGTCCTGGCTGCTCCCTGATCCCATGGAGCTGGCCTTGGCTGAGTGGCCCTCCTGCCCATGTTCCCATCAGCATCAGGGGGTCAGGATGGGCTGAGCTCCAGGCCCCAGGCACAGGGCTCCGTCCCAAGGAGAGGCGGCAGCAGACAGGGCCCCACAAGGACCGTCTGTGTTTCCTCCCACAGCTGGGCCTTTCACATCCGCCTTCTTCAACCCCGCCCTGGCCACCTCGGTCACCTTCCCCTGCTCGGGGCTCACCCTGCTGGAGTACACCCAGGTGTACTGGCTGGGTCCTCTGACAGGTAAGGGTCGCTGCGGGCAGCAGACAAGGCCAGCCCTGGACGGTGACTCGGGGAGGACACACGAAGCGTTCCTGGTGGACATGCCTGTGGTCTAGCTCACTGGTGGGGAGTCGGTTCAGGGGCTGCTTGCACTCGGTCAAGGCGAGTGCTCAGAAATGTAGGTGTCTGGGCCATGCTCTCTCTAAGGGCCGATGGAGCCCCTCCCTGAGCTCCTGGCCTCTGGTGCTGGCCGTCAGTCCTGGGCATCTCTTGGCTTGTGGCCACACCTCTCCAATCTCTGCCCGTCCTCATGTGGCCTCCGCTGTGAGTCTGTCTGTCTCCACTGCTCCTCATAGAAGGACACCAGCCACACTGGAGTTAGGTCCACTCTTCTCCAGAGTGACCTCGTCATTTTAACTACTTACATTTACAAAGATCCTATTTTAAATAAGGTCACATTTTGAGGTTCTGGGAAGGACATGAATTCAGGGGGGACTCCATTCAACCCGGTACAGCCTCTGACTCCGTAACTGCCGTCATGATGTCCAAAGCAATTAGGGTTCCCTTTGGAGGACTCACAGGGGTGAGGGGGGAAGAGGCTGGGAGGGCAGCACACCCTCTGTGCGCATGCCCACTTTGTCCCTGTTCGGGGAGGGTACTCCCACCCTCGGGGTGCTCCTGCTGTCCCGAGTCCACACAGCCTCTCTGCCTCCCGCCAGGGTCGGGGTGGGGACCGCCAAGGCCGTTTCCATAGGAACAGGGCTCCGGGATGCTGAGCTTCTCACACACAGGGCAGCGCACCCTGCAGGTCAGCACCGGGCACATCCCACCTCCAGGGGACCTGGGCTGCACCCTGCTGGAACTTTGGGATTCTGTGGAACGAAACGGGTTGCCTTTCAGCCGTCCACATTGCTGGCTGAGGATTCTGCTCCGTGGGTCCCACTCACGTTTGTCATCCCCTGGCTGTTCAGTCTCCATGGCATTTCTTTCCCCGCTGGTGGGCTGATGCCGTTTACTGAATCTCTTGTCTGTTTAGAGCAGTTGGGCCTGGGAAGTGGGGGTGGCTCCCCGGGCCGTGACTCTCCACGTGTGCCCAGATGACCCTGAGCAAGTCACTCACCTCCCTGGGATGTCCCTCCTCCATAGCGGGGGTGGTCCCAGCATCCCACTCAAGGTAAAGGAGGTGCAACAAGCGAAGCATGGGCATGTGTGGGCCCAGGGGCCATTCTCAGGAGCACAGCGGCTGGGGTGTCCATGGAGGCCACCCCTGACCTTAGCGGGGCCCACACATTGCAGTTTGAGTCCTTAAAGTGTTCACAAGAAACTTAGAGATAATGTGCTCCCCTCTCCTGCCATGGCAAACACCTTCCCAATGACCCGGGCTGCCAGGAGGGAATTCAGGATTCTCTGCTCTGCGAGTTCAGGAAAGAACCTAGGAACCAGGGGCCAGGCCCTGCCCTTGCCCTCAGCCCCCCTCCTCTCTCCCCCCTCAGTCCTCACCTCCACTCTTGCCCACACCCCCTAAACAGCCATTCATACAGATGACAGGTCACCTTCAGGAGGCAGCCCTGGGAAGAAGGAACAGGCTGTGCACGTGGCTCAGGACATTGGTGCAGGGAATGCTGAGCCCGGGTCCCCAGAGTGTGGTCTGGGGTCTGGGAGTCGTGGTCTGGGAGTCGGCCCCTGGGGAAGAGCTAGATAAGGGCTCCCTGGTAGAGACGGGCAGGCTCGCCCAGGCCCCGGTCTGCAGGATCCCCCATCACACGGATGGTCTGGGGGTCAGCACCCAGTGAGCCTGCCAGGCCCCGTGGTCTGACCCTCGGTTTCTCGCAGGCCCGGTCCTGGCTGTCCTGCGGTACCATGGCCCCCTTCCTCGCCTTTTCCAGAGAAACCTGTTGTACAACCAGAAGAACAAGTACCGGACTCCTAGAGGGAAGCAGACCCCGGGGCCGAGAGATACCCGCCGCCTGCAGAGGGGTACAGAAGCCGGGAGCCCACACGGAGGGGCTGGGGCGGCAGCTGCCAGGCTCCAGCTGAGCCAGCATAGTCCCGGTGAGCGGCCCTGGCTGGACCCTGGGACCCCTCCGAGCTGAGGGGGGGATGAGACCGCACCATTTCCTCCCCGAAACCATTTGTCCATAAACCATTCCTGAGACCTGCCTGTATCCCTGGCCTGACAGAGGCTTCTGGAAGGGCAGGCAGGGGTGAGACCAGTCCACAAGGGAGGCTGGTCTGAGTCACCTCCATGTCCCACAAGGTGTCTCTTGCCTCTTCTTTTCAGAATTAGAACCAAATGTAAGACCCGGGAGGGAAGGCAAGAGGTCCAGCATGCGTCCCCCTGGTCCTGGGAAGACCTGAGCGGAGCAGTTTGCATCGATGGTGCTAGCTGTCCTGAGAGACAGAAAACAGGGAGGTCCTGGGTGAGCTATGCCCTCGTGTGGTGGCCATGTCTTCCTGCACCAGCTTCCCGGGGGATGGGAGACAAAGAAGCCTCCTCCACCCCACTTCCTGTGGCTGCCCCTTCACCCCCTTTAAATCCTCTCCCCACCCACCTGGCAGTGAGGGTGCTCCGTCTGGGCCCCAGCCCCTCCTTGGAGTGGCCACCCTGGTTGGGGTGAGCAGGCCCCCCCCCCGGGCGGACCCTGACAGCCAGCCCCGTGTAGCTTCTGCAGGGCCTGATGGGGCTGCACGGAGGCTTCTAGAAGGAGGCCCATGAGCACACAGGGGTGGTACTGGGGTGGGGGGCCGACCAGCTCCCGTCCAAGGGAGTCAGTGTGGGATGGGGGGCTGGGGGGGCGATAGCAGAGGTCGCAGCCCCAGGAAAGAGGAGAGGTTCCCTCAGGGGGACCGAGACCACAGGCCAACGGCACCTCCCTCCCCATAGAATGTCCTCGCGGCCTCTGCACAAATACTTCCAGGTCAGAAGCTTCCGGTGCTTCCACAGCAAATTTAACCAGCAAATTAGTATAAGGAAAGCAAACATTGCAATAAAGTATATCAGCAAATTATTAGAATTCTTGGAGTTTGGGATCTTTATTTTGGAAAACTTTAACATTGTAAAGCAAACTCCACAAGCTTGGACGCACACATTAAATTTAAGGAACACTGCATTTGATGGAAAAGAACACAATTTTCATACAAAGCTTTGATGAACCGATTACTAACATGGAAGACAACTTAAAAATTACTGAAAAAAAAGTTTAACATGAAGGAGGCAAGAGTGGTTCAATATTGGGCTGTTCTTTAATATAATTCACCTTATTAATTGAGGAATGAAATCATACAGTCATTTCCACTGACACTTAAAAGGCATCTGGGAAAATACGACATCCATTCCCTGTCCGAAAAGGAGTTAACATTGGAAGGTGACGGACCATTTCTTAGTCACACACGCAGTGCGCACGCACGACGGCACCGCGCTCGGTGGGAACAGACCACAGACGTTCTGGCTGAGTCAGGAGGACAGCCAGGTGTCCACGTCCCACCGAGGCGGGCGCCCGAGACACGAGCTGATGCAACCGGACGGGAGGAAACAATGCGAGGAATAGCAGTCCTATTTGCAGATCATGAGATAGTGATGCAGGAAACGGTGCAAAATCTGACAGGAGCTGTAACAGCTTGTTAATGGAGCAGAAGGCAACATTAACAGGCGGAAGAAATCCAGTGGGCTTCACAGAGCCAGCAACCAGCAGAGAGGTGACAATGACAGCAAAGCTATCAAGTACTTAGCAATACATTTAACAAGGAAGGCACAATGCCTGGTTCCAGTGAAAATTTTTAAAGATTCCTGAAAGACTTGAAAATAGGGAAAGTCATGGGACACCCGGGTGGCTCAGTTGATTAAACGTCTGCCTTCAGCTCAGGTCATGGTCCCAGGGTCCTGGGATCGAGTCCCGCACTGGGCTCCCTGCTCAGTGGGGAGCCTGCTTCTCTCTCTGCCACTCCCCCTGCTTGTGCTCTCTCTCTCTCTCTCACACAAATAAATAAAATCTTTAAAAAAAAAAAAGAAAAAATAGGGAAAGTCACTCTTTGCTCTTAGATAGGATATGCCAACATCCTAAAGATGTCCATTCTCCCCAAGTTAATATATAAATGTTAATAATACAACAATAATAAACTTATTGGCATAGAATTATATAATATAGAATTATAAATATATAATAGTAATAAAAATAATAAATAATAAAAGCCAAAGTTGTTCTTATGCTAAACACCAGATTCTAAGATCAGTATGAAAAAAATAAGCAAGCCGGAACAGCTAAGAAAGGCCCACACAGGACACACATGGGGGGCGGGCCTGGCCGTGTGGGGTCATCAAACACAACCCACACCCTCTGCAGGCAGAGGAAGTGCTACTGACCGGTGGGCGGAGGGGGCTGTCCACAGCCAGGCCCAAGGACGGAGGACACGCAGTGTCTGAGCGTGGTCCCTCGCATCACTGGGTAGCAGGCAGACATCTCGGTAAGCGGTGCTGGGACCAGGTCACAGGATGAGATCTGTACCTGGCACCAGAGTAAAATCCCAGAAGGGACTCGAAAGCCATCAGAGACCCACCTGTGAAAACTTGAAAACATGGGTAAAGTTCTTTCAAAACGTGGGAGTAGGGGAGATCTTTCTAACCAGGACAGAAAATCCAGAAGCAGTGAAAAGCATCGATTCCTCTAACGACCCCTAATAAACCCAACACTGGCGTAGGTGGCCACGTCGTAACAAAGTCAAACGACAAACGGCAAACTAGGAAAAAAACAGTTTGCAACCTTGGTCCCAGATGAAGGGTAGAGACTAATGTGCAAAGAACTCTCTAAAAAATATTTTCAAAAACAAGAAAAAAAAGCAAAACATGAACAGAGGATTCACAGAAAAAGGCACACGAATGGACTTTGACGCCCAGCAGCATCGCTCAGACAGCATCAGGTGCCAATTCTCCCCTCCCAGGCGGCCACACATTCAAAACCCCAAAGCGTCTCTGCACAGAGACATCGGGCCTCCGGGAGCACGCGTGGCCTGCGGAGCGGCCAGGAGCCTGGCGGGAGGAAACAGCATCTGCATTCAGACAAAATCTCGCCCCAGGCCGGTCAGCACCAGGAGCTGCAGGACATGACCCACCCCTTCCCCGGGGCCCAGCCTGGGAGCAGGCCTGGGCTGTTGAGGGAAGGGACAGGCTGCCTCTCTCTAGCGGGAGCCGGTCCCCACCAGCCGAAGAGAGGCCCAGGGGGCTCCTGAGCATCTGCTGCATCCTTCACGGGGACAGACCAAAGCCCAGGTGGCCCTCAGTGCCTCCTGGCGCAAGCCGGGCTCACCGTCCCGGCCCCAAACCCCAGAGGCAGCACTCTCTCCTAGCAGCCCTGCTGGGGCTGGGGCTTTCACACAGACCCCGAAGCCGCTGTGGCTGCCCCGGACCCTGCCTGCAGCTCTGGGCTGGGCCCCGCAGGGCACAGTGGGACCAGCCCCGGGCCTGCCCAGGTGGACAGCCAGGCCAGCAGCTCTTGCCTGGGAGCACTTAGCACCTGAGGGTCACAGCAGGAGGGCCTGGGCCATCTGACTGGCCCCCGCTGAGCTCGCCCAGTCAGGACCGGCGGAAGAGGGCATCAGCGTGCCTCCTAACTTACGGTATTAGGTAGGGGAAGCTCCCTGGTCCCACGCAGCTCCTGTCCTCCCAGCACCTTCGGGGCGGCTGATACAAGCCCTTCACATCGACGTTCCAGGTTTCATCAGAAGGTCCCCTCAGTGCCAACCCCCCTCACATCCCAGACCCCCCTCCACCCCGTCTGCCTTCAGCTGCTGCTGAATCCGTGCGTGGGGCTCCCGTGCCCCAGAGTCCCAAAAGCGAGTCCCTCCGAGCCGCCCCCCCTCCCCTGAGCCTGCTTCTGAAGACGTGGGACCACAGTCAGACCCCTTTCTTTCTACTGAAATGGTTTTGATTTTCTCTCTTGGTGTTATTGCTATTAAACGACCATTCACGGCTCACATGGGAACCTCTTGGATTATAATTCTTAGACTAGAGCCGCAGGTGACTCTCACGAGTGCTTCCGCGTCATTCTGTGTGTGGGGAGTGTGCTTACAGTATTTCGTTGTTGCTAACGCACGTAATCAAACAACCCAGAAACACAGCCAGATTTTTATCTTCTAAAATAAATCCAATTGTTTTTTCTCTTTTGGTTTTATTGCTATTATTAAGTGTACAATGTCCCAGAGACCTGATAAGATGGTAATTTCAGGGTAGTGTTTTATAAATGTACATTCTACACACGTGGATCTTATTAGTAAATAGTTTCCATCTTATGTGATTTCCAGACAGTGCAAGTAGACTAGTCTCACTGCTGTTCAATACGTCTCTTCTATTGATCTGGAATCTGGGATACGTGGTCTCTCATCTAGAGCAAGTTTCGTTTTCTCTCGTTTGGACTCACTGCTGTGGTTAAGGGACTCTGCGATCCCTCGAAGTGAAGCTGGACAGAATGGGAATTCTGGGGACAGCGATGTGTACGAGGGGCGCCCTGTCCCTTCCCGCGGTTCCGGACCCAAAGACGGTATTTGGGGGTCCCCGGCTCTCAAGGCTGCGAAGAGGAACATGGGTGTGGACCAAGAGATGCATTTGCTCTGCAGGAGACTAACAGGTTCAACTAACAAAATTCAGGTGAAAAAAGTTTGGGAACGCTGTTGGGGCAGATCACCCTCGCCTTCAGCACTCACGGCTCGAGCGTGTGTGCGGCTGCGGGAGGCCTGCCCCGTGGACGGGCCGCCTCCGCCCTTCGCCCCGAGATCCAGCTCCCGATGAGGATTTTCCTCCACAAGCAGCCCACCCCCACCCTTGTTTCCGGGGGGCCCCCCTCCCCCCCGCCCCACTCTGACGCCGATCAGCGTCTCTCAGGACCCGGTGCCCAGAGCACACTTTGGGGGCTCCTGCAGAGGAGATGGGGCCACGGGGGTGTCCAACGGGGACCTGAGCTCAGCCGTGACCCCGAGGGCAGGGGTGGGCTCGCTCTCCTCCAGCCAACCTCCCTGAACCTCCTGCGGGGAAACAGCCCGAACCTCACCAGGGCAAGTGCCCCAGGCAGCCCTGAACAGAGGTCATGGGTCAAACCCGCCCCTCTTCAGCCAGGCCAGCCTCAGGCAAATTATGAAGGCGACCAAGATTTTGCAGGACCCCCGACCCCCTTCCCTGCTCCCAAGTCTGGTGCTTGGTTTGGAAAGGACCTCAGAGGTCAATGGCATCCTTACCCCATCCCTGGCCACCTCTGACCTCAGCCACGGCCTGGCCAGCCCTGGTGACAGTGGGAGCTGATGACTGTGGGCAGTTTAGACCTCGGCAGGGCAGGGCAGGGCCTGGGGACACAGACCACGTGGAAGGCCCGCCTGCACGCTTGACCTTGGGCACCATGGTCCCCGCTCGGCTCAGCTCCCCACCAGCATGGCCATCAGTAGGCCAGGGAGGTCTGGCGGGGGCCGGGGGCCCGATGCGGGGGGTCCAGCTGTCCTTCACTCCTCAGAGCACTGTCAGAACACTTCACTGCCAGGGACAAGGGTCCACACCACCTGGAGGGATGGCAGGCCTCCTTCCCAACTCTACAAGGATGGCTGCCCCTGAATGAGGGGCTCTGTCCACCTGTAATCCAGACATACTTTTCAGTGGCCCAAGGAAGTGGTGAGATGGCTCGTCCACGTAGGGCGCCCAGAACAGAGTCTGGCACCAGACAACGCCATCCACGGGGGCCACTGAGATGGTCCCGCTGAGCAGGATTCCCATTTCCTCCCTGATCTGAGTGTTCCGTCCGGCTGCTTCTGGGAGCCTTGGGACATCTGCCTCAGCGTCGTGCTCCCCTGCCTGCCCCATGCCCCCTGTGCAGCGTAAGGCCAGGCTAACCTAAAAAACAAATGACGTCCTGAGATGCCACTGCTGAAAGCCCCGTGTTGCACAGATACTCCGATCCGCCCCCCATCCCCCACCCCCCATCCCCCACCCACTCCTGGTCGTGCAAGCGCTGCGCTCTGGGCTCTTCCCTGGGTGCAGCGGGTCACCCCAGAAACCCTCACCACTCCCCGTTTATCCTACCGGCTCCCCGCTGCTCCACTCCAGGGTGGCTCCCCAGGACGGCAGGCCTACGTTCCTGTAGCTGGACCCTTGTCTGTCCCGCTGTTTGCGTACCACTCGCCCCTGTGATTGTACTTGGAACCGGTCGACATACGCTTAACAGCTGTTCCTTCAAATACTTCGAAAGGTAGAGTCCCGTCCCCAGATCACACTTGACACTTAAATTTCCCTCGTATTTTCATCCCAAACCTCAACGGGGTTGGAAAATTGGACTTTACCCTAAAGGAACCCGATACTTGTACTGAGCTGCCCCTGGGGAGAGGGAGCTCGGGGGTGCCCCATGCTACCAGCGTCCCTGTGCCAGGGGGGGCATCTGGGCAGAAGTCCAGGGGCTGCCACCTCCACCCAGAAGAGCTGCCACCCTCGGGCCCCCGCCGCAGCTCCGGGGGATCCTTCCGTTCCAGGGCCGTGGGGAACGGGCTCACGGAAGAAGCCGCCCGCGTCTGCAGCCCGCCCGCCATCGCCCGCCGGGTCCTGGGCAGGCCGAGGGGGCGGGCGGCCCTCGCCGACTCCAGCCCGCTGCCGCCCCCTGTCAGGAGAGCTTTGTTGGCACATGACGTTGCCCACTGGCGTGGCCCACCCAGCGTTGCGGGCGGAGCCGGCAAGAGCCAAAGGAGATTGAAAATAGGAACTCTGACCCTTTGTAGGAAAGTGTGCTGACCACTGGCCTCCCTCGGCTTTGTGGCCCGTGGCCGTGGCCCGTGGCTGGCGGGCACTTCGCGGCTGATGACTGCCTGCACCGCTGCCGCCCCCGGGCCCGGGCCGTCTTGCCACAAAGCAGACGCCCACGAAGGGCGGCGGCGACACCACAGACATCTGGTCTCACGGGCCCACGGGCAGAGGGGCGGCGAGAGAGAAAAGCGGCCCCCCTCTGCCGAGCCGTCGCGGTCCCCGGTGCTGCAGGCGACCCCACGGAATGTCAGCCTTCGCAGAGCGGTCTCTATGTCTGGGAGGAAAACAAGACAAGGATACGCGGCCCCGGCCAGCATGACCCGGCGCCGCCCACCGGCCCTCGCGGACGACCGCTCCTTGTCCACTGAGGGCGGCAGCCAGCCTCACGCCACCCACCTTCCCGGCCGAGGGCTGGAGAGGAGACGCCGTCGGGCTGCCCCGCCATCCGCAAACTCTTGCCCACCCCACCCTGCCCTAAATCACTCCCACAGCCCAAATCCTCTGCTGAGTCCTTCCTTGGTGCTCGCAGCTGAGAGGCCCCCATTGGCCCAGTTTTTCCTGGGATGCGCCCCCCCCAATCCACTGCAGCAGTAAACCATCTTCCTGGGCTTTGGCTGCAGCCTCCACACAGGTGGCTGTTTTATCAAAGGAGCCCCCGCTGCATGCTGTGGGTGGCCACCCCTCCCTCTAACAGCTTCTCGCATCCAGCCCACGGCAGCCCTGTCGCGGGGCTCTCCAGGCCCGGCCACACTTCCCCAAGTCTGAGGCAGAGCCACTCAGCATTTTGGCAGGGAGATGGTGACCAGCTGGCCAGCCTCTTGGACTGACCTCAATGTCACAGACAGAGGGACCAAAGCCTGCAATGCCTGGACCCACAGGGCCTCCCAGCAAGGGCAGAGGCTGTTTCTCAGAGCCACTCAAAGAGAGCACGGGCAGGATGGGCCTGCCCTGTCCTCTGCTTATGTTAGCTGCTTGGAGGATTCCTAGAAATCCTGTGGATGGCTAAGGGAGTGCCCACGAAGGCCCCCTATTGTCCCCGGCTCAGGAGTCACCCCAGGAGTCCTGGCCTGGTCCCACAGATGGTGCTATGGCTCGGACTCCCAGGGCTGGGCCAGGGAGAGGCCAGCTCCTCAGCCCTGTGATCTAGGGCTTGGGGCGGAGCAGGGGGTCGGTGGGGGGCAGGGGGCTGGGGCAGGCACCAAGGCCAGGCTTCAAAGCACAGATGTAAGCTTTAAATACTTAGACAAGCATGTGGGTCTCCACCTGTGGTCATGTCTGATGTGGGAAATAGAGGCAGAAGAAAAATTACTAAATTTCCTTACTACCCACAGACCATGGACAAGTCCTTGAAACAGGCAGAGTGGCCTTCCTCTAGGGACTCACCTGCCTGGATGTTGATACTTTGCTAAGGGCAAAAGGCAACCTTACCTTGACCCCTAGGATCCTGTAAGTCCACTTTAAAACATAAAAATTCCTTTGGAAACTTCCTTTATTTCTACCCACCGAGATACACATTGGCAATCATCCCCCGAGCACATGACCCACCGATACACATCTGAAGGGTCTCATGACTCAGGTTTTATTAGACGGTAATAAATGACATTTTCCCAACAAGAGCTAGCCCCCTCAAGGTCCTGGAAACCTCGTTGCCAAAATACATGGGAGGTTTACACTGTCCCTAACCCCCTCCCAACTTGAAAGCATATAATGGGCCTCATGACCCCGGTGCAGCTCTTCCCACCCACAGATCTGTCCCCATGCTTTCATAAAACCACCTGTTTGCACCAAAGACATCTCAAGAATTCTTTCTTGGCCGTAAGCTTCGAACCCTAACGTCTTTCCTACATCAATGTCCTGGGCTTCACAAATGTTAGAGGTGACCCAGGATCTGAGGGTCCTCAGGCTACAAGCGAGAACACTGAGGCAGAGAGGAAACAGGCTGGTAAGCGCGCCCCCTGAATTTGCACTCCTGCAGCCGGGATCAAGGACCACATTCTCTTTTTCTTTTAATTTAATTTTATTATGTTTGACTGCCAGACCAAGAGCCATCCTGCACAGGCTCACTGGGCTCCTGGGCAGAGGCCAACAGGGCAGTGGCAGGCAGGCTTCCAGAGGCTGCGGTGGGCTGAGAAGGGGACAGCTAGGAGTAAAAATTGGAGGCGGGGCGAGAGGAGTGTGGCAAGTGGGAACCTCGGTTAGCGTGTCCGGTGGCCAGCAGGGGGAGCTCTCGTGCCCAGCACTGGTTGTCAAGGGCAGGCCCAACAGGTGACAATGCAAATTGGCCAGAAAGAACACTAATACAAGAAGAAAATAGTTTTATTCAAGCCCAGGTTAGGACAGCTGCCCGGGAAACACGATCTTCACAGGGAAGAAAGTGTTCCAGACAATGAACAGTTTTTACCTAAAGAGCCACAAATCAGTAGGTCAGAGGTACAGTCTTGTAAAAGTTCAAAAAGATTATAGACTAACACATGGGCCGGAATCATGAGTTTTAAGGTCAAGGAATGCCGGGAGGAGCAGCACGGATCCCTATGTTAAGGACGAGATGGTTTGCCTTTAGGCCACTCACTCACAAAGCAGGTGTACCAAGGATGCTTGGTGGGCCATAAACCAGGTTTGTGGTTTAAGCAAAGGTTATATACAGTCATGCTGACTTAAAAGAAGTCCAAAACGGCGTCCCTTGTGCACCCGGGCTTTAGAGCGGTTTTCGCTCACCAGAGGAAGAGAGGGGCCGTGCAGGTGGACGGATACCTTCAGGTCCTAGCAGGAGGAAGGAAGGTTTCCTCCGCCCCCGACAACAGCCCAGCCAATGAGAGACCGTCACGTCCCAGCCAATGAGAAGCCGCTACACACGCAGCTCCCAGCGTACTCCAATGGACTTCTGGTTTAGAAGGGCCCGCCCCCTCCCCCCCCCCCCCGCGCCCCCCATAAAAGAGGGCCTCTGCCTGGTGTCTGGACTCGCCTGCGGCTTGCGGTGGGTCTCGCGTCCTGGCTTGTCGTTCTGTGCTATTCTCAAATAGATCCGTCTTTTGCTGGTAAGATAACTGGACAGGGTGCTCCTGGGTGTGTGCTGGGTGTGACCGGGCCAGAGGGCAGGGACCCTAGGTTTCAGTTTGGAAGATGGCAGGGGGGGCACCTCACTATCCAAGTGCAGCTGGTCTGGGAGGGCTTGCAGTCCCCTCTGGATGCCAACACTTTGGGACGCCAGCTGTGTGCCAGGCAAGTTCCAGGGGACTTACACACACCACCTACTCCTTGCTGGGGTCTGAATGGCCCCCCTCCCCAATTCCTGTGTTGAGATGGATGGGATTAGGAGGGGGGAACTTTGGGAGGTGAAGAGGTCATGAGGGTGGAGCCCCCACAGAGCAAGCCGGCCCCTCAGCGTGAGGACAGTGTGAGAAGGCCGGCCGCACCAGGAGGCACGGGAACCCCGACCCTGACGCACCCCGATGCCTGACCTCCAGCCTCACAACAGTGAGAGAGAAATGTTTCCAAGCCACGCAGTCTGCGGTGTCCGTGACAGCGGCCCGAGAAGACTAAGCCAGTCCTGGAGCGGGGGACCCCCGGGAGGGTCAGGGGACCGCAGGACAGGACTGAAGCCCCAGAACCCTGCCCTGCGCTGGCTGCTGGCACTGGCAGCACCACCTCCCCCCGCCCAGCACCCCGCACGACCTGTTTGCACTTTGGCGTCCCTGTTGACTTGGGTATCCCCTCCATAGATTACCTAAAACCTCAGTCCTGGCTGGCGCAGCTGAGAAGGGAAAGGCAAGTCGGGGAGGGGTGGCGGGTCTCCCCAGTCCGGCAAGACAGCGCCTGACCCTTCGCCCCCGGCGCCCAGGGCTAAGGGCCGCCCCCTCGTTCTCTTTCGGGAGGAGCAAGGGATTGGACCAGCCAACCCCAGCCCCACCCAATGCGCAACCGTTAAGGGGGATGACCCGGGTCAACCCACCAGCGAGGAGGGAGAGGGGGGCTGGCGGGCTGGGCGGGGCCCTGGGCGCGGAGGGGCGTGGCGCTGCCTGGGGCGGGGTGGGCGTGGCCCCGGGCACGGAGGGGCGTGTCTGGGGCGGGGCCCTGACTGCTTGGCCCCGCCCCTGCGGGCGAGCGGGTGAAGGCTTGTGGAGCAGTGCCGAAGAGCTCTGCTGAATGAAGCGTAAAGACGCCACAGCGGATACCTGGGGGTGGGAGGTGGGGGCGTGTCCCTGAGACAGAGGGGACACAGCAGGCCCCTTGGTCAGTCCCGCCCCCTTCTCCAGAGAGCGCTTCCCCGAGGGCAGAGGGTCCCATCTGCCTCCTCGCTGCCTGGGTCCCCTGCCTGTGCCTGCCCCTGTTTCCTCCTGGCCCTCACACCCCTCCGCGCCTGCACGGGGTCACCCTAATTCCCGGAAGCCCCGCTCGTCCTCCTTAGGCACGCTACTGTACAGCACTGCACTGAGGCCTCCCATGGCTGGCGGTCATCGAGGTCCCGCACTCCCGTGATGGCTTGGACACTCCATCCTGATCCCGGAACCCATCACAGTCCCAGCCCCCACCATGCCACCCTGGTGCCCCATTGACGTTCTGGCCCTGCCATCCAGTCCCCCACCTGCAGCACGGCCACAATCCTCACTCCTCTGATGCAAACCCCTCTGGGCGCCCCCCCCCCCCCCACCCTCCGAACACCCCCCAAGCCCTGCATCTCCCCTGCAAGGCCCTCTGTGATCCAGCCTGGCCCACTTCCCAGCCTCTCCCCTCCCCGCCCCTCCGTGGGACCCTGTGAGGCTCGGGGCGCCTAGACCAGTATCTGCCACATGGCAGATCCTGTATACCTTGTTGGTGGATAGGTCAGCACTGGAGCCCCTTCTGCCTCAAGCTGGAAAGCGACGCTCAAGGTGTTCAGGAGACTCTGGCAAGTTCCCTGTTCCCCATGGTGGCCCCCCAGCCTGCTATGCCCCAACACTACCCCCAGGCTGGGAGGGCCTGGGTCTCAAAGGGATCAGCCCTGCAAGCTAGACTCCAGGGGGCTGCTCCTGGGGGGAAGGGGCCTTAACGGGGTGCTGGAGAAGTGGGTGAGCCCATGTGCCTCCCACATGTTTGCCAACAGCTGGAGCCCCAAGGAGCAAGAGCCCTACCTCTCTGGACCACCACACGCATCTCCCCAGAGTGGGACTTGGGCTCCCTGGGTGAAGGGCAGCACTGGCCGGGGAGGGTGGCTGCACCAGTGGGCTCAGAGGGGGTGGCTGCCTCCCTGAGCCAGACTGCACCGCTGCCCTGAGGGTGCTTGGACAGGTGGAGATGGAGGATCGGGCCTCCATGTGTCGCTCCCGCTCAGGGTTCTCTTCCAAGGCACCACAGGCCAGTCTGCAGAGAGGGGGCACCCCCAGCCCATTAGGAGAGCAGTGGGATCCCCTTTCACGAGCCCCTTCCCCGTGCACTGGTGGTCAGGGTCAGACCAGGTAGGGTGGACTTTATGCCCTACGATTTCTGTGTGTGGGGAGGGGGAGATGCGGCCCAGGCCTGACTTCCCCCTGTCAGCCAGCTGGCTGCCCCAAGAGGACGGAGGGGCCGTGACTGTGGCTGCACTCCTGCCACCGCAAGAAGCTCTGCACGTGGGCCACGGACAGGACAGCTGCTGGAGCGGTGGCCACGGGCAGTGATGCCACCGTCAGCCTTGGCCACACAGACGGCCTCTCTGGCGGCTCGCCGACTGGCCATCCTTGACCGGAACAAGTGTGTGTTGCCGGTGGGGGGGAAGGTGAGCCTCTGCCAGAGGTCAGGGCGGCCGGGGAGGCCCCGTGAGCCCGGGTCTGCAGGCAGCAGAAGGCCAGGGCATTGGTGCACTCGCAGAATGGGACTGACCACTGTGCAGGTACAGGGCCCTGCTGCTTTGTCTCAGAGTCAGGACGTGCATCTCCGTCACCTGGAAGCTGGTAGCACTGCAGGTAACAGGTCCGGCTGGGGCACAGCCTGGAGGCCAGCTGCTCTCATTCTGCCTGTGTGGCCCGGGGCATGCCCAGGAGGGCCCACAGACTGCCCCGCCAGGCAGACGGCTCTGAGGAGGCCGGGGCAGGTGGCAGGGGTGGGTGGGAGAGGGAGAGGGGAGAGGAGCAGGGTGGAGGGAAGGGGACAGGGGTCTAGGTCTCCCATTCTCCCTCTAGTCACCTGAGGCTCTTGGGAGCACCTCCTTCTGCTTCCTCGGGCCCAGTTTGGGGACCCCAGTCTCCAGCAAGGGTCCCTCAGGGCTGTCTCCTGCCTCCGCTTCTCAGTGGAGGTGTTTGTGCTGATCCTGAAACTCCATTCCCAGCTATGCCCTCGGGCCCCAGCCCAGTGGACACATCCTGATGGCCAAGTGTTGTGGGGAGAGCCCCTCCTGTCCCCCGCTAACAGAGCGGCCATCAGGCCCCTCAGCTCAGCCTGCGGGTGTCCACGGGCCCGGCCCAGAGTGGGAGGATGGGGGCTGCCAGTGGTGCTGGGAGGTGTGAAGTGTGTGGTGGGACAAGGGGCCCCGAGAAGCACCCCAAAAGTAAGGACTGGACCTCTATGATGCTCTTCAGAAACACAACTGAACATTTTTTACAAAGGAATGTCTTTGAACTTAATTAGTGGCTGTGTCTCTGTAAACATCCCTACACTTAGAGCCTGGCATCCCTCAGCCCTGGGATCTAAGGGTTTCTGTCTGCAGTGGTTACAGACCTGAAGAGAGACCTTGGAACTTTGATAGATTTTGGTGTCTAATCATAATCTATAGGTGACACAGAAAAATGTGGTTTTTTAAACACCCTCCTCAGTACTTGCCAAGGAGTGCTACCTGGGTACTCAGAGGGTCCTTCCCTTCCTGAGTACCCGCAGGGGTGGAGCATAGAGGTTGGAGGTCAGCCTGGCATAGGTCAGGGTCACCCTGCATCCTGGAGCTTGAGGGCTGGGGTTGGGGGAGGGGGTGCTCGCTGCGAAGGAAGCAGCCCAAGGGGCTAAGCCAGCAGAGCTGGGAGAAGAAAGATCTGGTGGCGATCTGGTGGTGATCCTTTAATTCCTTGCTTAAATTCTCCTTGCTGAGCAATAGCCCCATCTCTAGGACTCATAAATCCAAAGTCACACTGTGAGCAGGGAGGCTCCTTCTTGTGGATGCCATGGAGGAGGGGAAAGAGTTGCCTTGTGGGGGACCCAGGGGGCCCTGAGCTGCCTGCTGCAGGGCCATGTGTGGGGCCCCTCCTGCATCGCTCTCCTCAGCTGCCCCCCGCCCCCCGCGGACGGCCAGGTCAGGGTGGTCACCTGCAGGAGCGCCCCGCATCCATCCCTGGAAAGGCCAGGGCATTCTGAGGATGGCCCCCACCTCTTCCTGGAATTCTGTGGCCACAAAATAGTAGCTGATTGCATCCAGGCAGCAGTTGGCGTTGGCCATGCGGGCGGCCACCTGGACGAAGTCAGTGACGCTCTGGACGGTGGGGCAGGCTGCACTTGTCCACTTGGCCACAAGCTTGGCCATCAAGGCCACATGCAGTGGGAGGAAACAGAACACGAAGGTGGCCAGGTTGGTGGCCACTACACGGCGGGCTTTGAGGATGCGGCCAGCCTCCTGGGGCGGTGCCCGCGTGTGTTGGCGGAACAGACGCCAGAGCACCTGCCCCGAGCAGAAGCTGAGGATGAGCAGTGAGAGGAAGAAGAACAGCAGGAAGAAGGCAAGGGTCTTGGTGCCCCGGTTATGTCCCTGCCCAAAGCAGAAGTTCTCGTCTGCGGGGAGCAAGGACGCTGCCAGGGCCACAGTCCCAAAGACCAGCAGCCAGAGGGCCAGGCAGGTGAGGGCGGCCTGGCGGGGGCTGCGCCAGGCCCGGGCCCGCAGGGGAAAGCTCAGGGCGGTGTAGCGGTCAACGGCGATGGCCGTGATGAGGCACATGCTCATGTAGGTGTTGACATAGTAGAAGCTCTGCAGAACCCTGCACAGAGGGCCCTCCTGGTTCCCCTGCTCCTGGCCCAGCGTGTGCAGGACTCCGGGCAGGCTCAGCAGCAGCAGGAAGTCGGCCGCCACCAGGTTGGCCATGTAGACGCGGGTCTCCGTCCACCTGCGCAGGCGGCAGCAGAAAACCCAGAGCCCGAGGCCGTTGAGCGGCAGCCCCAGAGCCAAGATGAAGCAGATGGAGACCCTGGTAACCTGGGACAGGACGCGCCCGCCCGGGTCAGCTATGCAGCCATGAGAGCTGTTCCCGGAGGCCATCAGGGCGCACAGCCTGATAGGCGGTGGGGAGCCAGTGGGGGGTCTGGCCACGCAGGGTGACCAGCTTCACCTGGGGGCAGGGAGGGAAATGCTGCTGTGGTCCCGCCCCTCCTCTACCACCCTGCTCTCTGTCTCCCCCCCCCCCCCCCCCCCCCCCCCCCCCCCCCCGCCCCCTGACATCCTGTGGCCCTGTCCAAGGACCATCGGCCCATGGCCCATGGAGTGGGGCCCCCACGCCCCTCTGGCAGGGGCCACAGGCCAGTCTGCAGAGAGGGAGCACCCCCGGCCCATCAGGAGAGCAGTGGGATCCCCAGGCTGACCCTGTCTTCTCTCCTGATGACTTTGTTGGCCTCCCTGCTTCTGTGTCTGTGTGTCTCCCTCATCCCAGCCACCCCTCTCTGCCCTCCCTCTCACTGTCTACCCTCCTCCTTGGGGCCCTACTTTCCCCTTCCTACCACCAAAAGCTCTCCCCCTCCCCTACCCCCATCTCCCCCATTCTCTCTCCTCCTCCTTCTCTACCTCTGTCCCCCACTGCCCCCCATCTGTCTCCCCATCTCTGT
>NC_058405.1:191895443-191905423 GCF_002201575.2 Neomonachus schauinslandi | reverse complement strand
CCCCGGCCCTACCTCTGTCCCCCACTGCCCCCCACTGTCGCCCCATCTCTGTCCCCCCGGCCCCCACTGCCCCCCACTGTCGCCCCATCTCTGTCCCCTCAGCCTTTGCCCTATGCCTGCTTGGGCTTGGAGCTCGGCACGGTCCTCACGTGGGAAGCCCGGGGCCAGATGCAGGCCAGCCCGGGGCCCTGCTCCTGCGAGCCCTTTGTGGTGGCCAGCAGGGTGAGGGCAGGACAGGGCTCATGGAGGGGACAGCAGGGGGACGGCAGGCTGTGGGTGGACTCACCAGTCTGGGATGGCTGGGGCCTCAGGGCGCTGGGCTGGGCCACCCTCTGCACAGCCGGACCCGCTGTGTGCCTGGCTCTCTCTGCATCTGCCTGCTCTTCGTTACACCCTGCACAGCGTTACTTCCTGACCACAGCCCTGGGCCGCCTCTGCAGCTGCCCAGAGCTCAGGGCTGGGAGCAAGGGCGCCCCCAGCCTGCAGAGACCGGCCTCACACGGGGTGGAGGAGGGCCTGTGTGCGGCTTCCAGGAGGCCCGTTTTGGCCCGGTGGTGCCCCCCACCCGTGCACCGTCCCTGGCACCGGCTGGGGAGACCCCAGACAGGAAGCCTGCCCCGTTCAGGGCTGGAGGACCCGGAGACCCACCCCCGCAGCCTCAGGGGGCTGCAGCTCAGGGGTCCAGGCACCCGGCCTGACAGGGTGGCAGGTGGTAGTGGATGCCGTGGGGTGCTGCTGGGGTCCCCCCGTCATGACCAAGGCACACGCTGCCAGAGTTCACAGCCCAAGGTCCCTCCAGACTTGCCTTCAACAAGTGGTGCGTGCCTCAGAGGCAGCGCGTCCATGGTAACCTGTGTGGTCAGCGCGTGGTCTTCTCTGCACAGAGCACCCCACGGGCACAGAAGCTGCTCCCTCGGCCCAGTCCGCTTTGCCAGCCCTGTTATGGGTGGGGTTCCCAAGAGCACTCCCCGGGATGCCCCTGCGTGCAAGCCTTCATCTCTGAGACTTCTGGAAGCTTGGGAAATGGGGGCAGTAGTTTCCTGAAGTACTGACCTTCCGGTCGGCTCGACTCCGCCTTCCGCTGCCCCCTCCCTGCGGTGCCCCAAACCCTGCCCTGCAGCTGCAGGGGGCTGAGCAGCAGCCCCCACACCCCGCAGAACCCCGTTCGCTCTAGCACTGTCTCTGGCTGATACGCCCTTGCCCCGTAGAAGATGGGCACGTGTTCTCAGGAAGAGTTCCTCTGGGGCACCGCAGCAGGTGGGTCCCCGAGAACAGGAGACCAAGGGCAGCTCTGCCCGCTGATGGCTGGCCTCCCTCAGACTACCTTCTCCCGAGACCTGCTGCGGCCAGGCTTCAACCCCCAACAGGGACAGGAAGAGAGAGTCTTCACCGAGAAGCAAACTGCCCCAGAGGAAAGAGCCAGAGACGCCAGACATCGCCGACGACATACGACCTAGTAGGAATCAAGTGACGTGGCCTCCCCAGGAGCACCTTGCTCTGTATGGAGATTCCTGGACGCTTACATCCTGCCTCTCACCCAGCGACCTGGTCGGACGCGGCCTGGTCCTGGGCAGTTCTCTGGGGCCCTCCCCGTTGTGGCTCTGCACTCCACAGCCACCCAGACCTGTCTGCTCCTCCGAGATCGCACACGCCACCTGCCTCTGGGAGCACCTCACTCATCTGCTGCTCACACTTCCTCTGGCTACTGCCAAGCCCTCGGCCATACCCTCCAGACCCCCTCCCAGGTGACTAGGGCTCACTACAGGCCAGTGTCCCTGGCCAGAAAAAATACCCTAGGTGTGATGCTCGTGGGGGGAGAATGAAGCGGTGCCCTCCCACATTCTGGGCCCTATATTCCTGTTGATGCAGCTGCAAAGTGAATCCGCTTTCAGGTGCCTGTGGCTTGCTAATTAACGGTGAGCCCGGACCTGCTCCGTGTGCCAGACTGGCCCCTGAGGCCTCTGGGCCAGGGTGGGGGGCATTAGGGAGAGGCTCTTCCACTCGGTCCGGCCCAGCCCGGAGGCCTCTCAGAGTGTGTGGGCCATGGTTCGGGTTCAGAAGTCCGTTCTTTGGATGCTTCCCATCTGTGATTTTGCCTCTGCTCCTTTTCTCGTTCCTTCCGGAAGTCCGTGCAAGTCCAGCCGCCTGCCCTTACTGGGAGCCCGGAGAGGCCTGAGGGACGGAGGTGCGCACATCCCATCTCCCAGCCATGGACGGGGGCCGGCAAGGTGGGGCAGCGTGCACCTCAGGAGGCTGGTGACCTCGGAGCACGGCTGGCCTCCCCGCCACCCAGCAGCACCAGGCCGCCACCAGGAGACCCCGCAGAGGTCTCCGCCGCCCACCCTCACTTCCTCCGCCCCTGCAAGGACAGCCCTGGCGGGCGCATGCGGAAGCATGGCCAGGCTCAGCCCCGACCTGTGCAGGTTCCACTGCCCGCGGAGCCCAGAGCGAGGTTCCGAGTTTTGAACCCAGGCTCTGGGAAGCTCCTGTCACCCGCCTGTCAGCCTTTGGTCTAAAGCTCTGTTCCTCCATGGCTGCTCCACACTGGCCACTGGGCGTCCCCCTCCCCCCACAATGCTGAGCGGGGGGCAGGGGGCGAAGCGGAGCCCCCGGCCCTACTCTGCCTCTCTCCCTGGATCCCCAAATCTGGCCGAGGACGGCCCTGGACGTCTACACCCGGCCCTGGCTCGCTGCTCAGTCCAGTGGTCATCCCACCCTACGGTGAGAAACCTTCTCCGGACTCTGTGGTCCCTTGGAAAAGGAGAACCCTGGAGGATCAGGGCAGTAGAGGTCACGGCCTAGGAACTGTCCGCTTGGCCATGCCCCTGGAAGGGCAGGGTTGTGATGAGAGGCCGGGTGCCGGCCTAGGAGGTGCCGGCAGGAGGACGAGGGTGGGGAGCACCGGATGGGGTGAGGGGTGTGGGGGGTCGTGGGGAGCCTGGGAGGAGGTTGGGGCTCCTAGTCCCAGGGCCGGCGCCTGTGTGGGGCGCAGGATGGGGGCAGGAGAGGGAGGTGGTCTGCCTGCGGGGGGGCGGGGAGAGGTCCATCGCAGCCTTGCCCTTGCTCACAACTGCCCTGCTCCTCCTGGCCCTGCTCCACTGGACACGCCTGGCCATCTTTATGCTTTCTCAGGACAGAACGCGGCCCGCCCGGCCCTTGGTGCACGTCGGTGGGCAGGGTAGGCACTACCTACCCAGGTGATAAAGGGAGGGGGTCCCCAGCGGCGGGGGGGGGGAGCATCTGAGCCCCAGGCTAGGACAGCAGTGGATTCGAGCTGCACGCGCTCCTGAGTGCCCCACCCCCGAGCAGAGATCCCCTGAATGTGGACCTCCCCGAGCATGGGCCCTCTCAGCAGCGCCCCCTGACCCGGGGACTTGAGGACTGCCTCAGCGGCAGGCGCCTGAGGCCAAGACAGGGCTGCGGACAGGGCTGCCCTTCTGGCTCTGAGCACACGGGCGGAAGAGCAGGACAGGGTGGCTGTCTGGTGCCCAGGCCCAACTTGGACCGGCACCACAGGGGGCCTCTAGAAGGCTCTGGTGGTTCCAGTCTGAGTGCAGGGAGGCCGAGGAGAGCTGGGTGCAACACACACCAGCCTGGGCGTCCACACTCCTGCCAGGCCCTGAGGCCACCGGGCAGGGTCTTCCAGCTTCCCTGAAGGAAGCCCGAGGGGAGTGTGCCCCTCGACAGACCCTGGCCTGTCACTGCACTTCCTCACTGCCCCCAACCCACCCCCAGCCTAGTGCAGCTGTGCAGCCCCTACAGGGGGTCGAGGGATCCTGGCCCTTCCTTGGCGGGAGGAAAGCGGGCTGTCAGCGTGGCCCTTCCGGGAGCTGCAAATAGCCCCCGCGAGACCTGCAGATGGCTGGGAGTGGGCGGGGGGGCCCAAGGAGAGCCCCCAGGTAGAGAGCCCTTGAGAGCCGTCTAGGAAGACACCCCAGCCCTCCCACCATGAGTGTGGGGAGCACGTGCACACACGCACGCAGGGCCAGGGCCAGGCCTGGGGGCCAGCTTTGTTCCAGCCCCGCTGCAGCGGCAGCAGAAGGCTGCCCACTGAGGCCTCACGGCACAGAGCAAGCATCTACCCCAGTGCCCAGGGGTACCGGACTCTGGGCGCTGCAGTGTCGGCCCCGTCCCAGGGCTCCTGGGATTGGCCTCACTCAGGCCTCAGTCCTCCTGCCCTGGTCCCGACCCTCTTCCATCCCAGGGGTCGGGGTGACACCACCGCGGGGTCTGTGGCCGGGTCCTCTCCACCCAGCCAGGCCCCCTGCACCGTGCCCAGTGGCCACAGCGAGCTCAGGGATGCCCCAGCAGGCAGGACCTCCCAGAGAGCCTGGGACCTGGCCCACGTGCCCACGACTGGTCTCCTAGGCGAGGGCCGCATAGAGAGAGTTCTGGTTCTGTGGACCTTGGCCGTGGGCATCGAGGCCAGTGAAGATGCTTCCCGAACTCCTTGGCCATGAAGTAGTAGCAGATGGTGTCCAGACAGCAGTTGGCATCTGAGAGCTCGCCCGTGCTGCAGAAGGCGTAGCGGATGGCCGCGGTGTTCAGGCCGCCACGCAGAAGGGCGGGAAGCAGACCACGAACACGACCAGGTTGTGGGTGGCCCTCCGGGTCGCTTCTGCCTGGTCGGGGCTGGCGGTTGGCCTCTGGCCCAGGGCGGTGACCACCCGCAGAGAGCAGAGGACCAGCACGGCCGGCGGCAGGAAGAAACCCAGCAGTGAGAAGGCCGAGTGTTGGAGCTGCTGGAGAAGCAGAAGCCGCCCTCCTGCGCCCCCAGGGCCCAGCGCAGCCCCAGCAAGCTGGCCACCAGCACCCAGAGCGCCGTGCACACGGCCGCGGCCTGCCGCGGGGAGCGGAGCCCCCGGGCGCACAGTGGGTGCCGCACGCACGGCCATGTAGCGGTCCACAGCGATGGCCGTGACCAGGCTGATGCTCATGTGCCCATTGGCCAGGTAGATGCCCTCGGAGAGCTGGCAGAACAGTGTGTCTGTGGTCCTCCCCTGCAGGGAGCGCAGGAAGAAGGGCCCTCACAGTGAGGGCTCAGCAGCCAGAGGCTCTGAGTTTCCTGCAGGGGTAGGCTGGGGGGAGGGCAGCAGCACCTGAGAGCACCGCTTCCTTCCTGATGCTGGAATCAGTCAGCTTCCCCACCCTCGGGGAAAGGCGCCCTCGATTCTGCGCTGAACTACCTTTGCAATGACCTGAAAGAAGCTTATGGTGGCATTCGGGAGGCCAGCGCACACCGCAGCCTCCGCCAGCCTTCCCTGTGGTCTGTGGGGCTCCCTGGGAGTGGAAGTCGGGCAGAGAGTGGGGTGCGGGCCCCCGGTGCCCGAGTGCTGTAGAGGCCTCTGGAGCCGGGACCCCACACAAGGAATCCGCGGGCTCCAGCACGGTTGCGTGTGAGTGAGACGGAAGTGTCGCAGGACGGGCCCCTGTAGCGGGAATACGGCCCTCAGACACTTCCTGTTCTGGTTTCTCAAATCCTGGTCACAGCCCACAAAGTGGGTTTCAGAGTCTCAAACGAGGTGGAGGTCCTGGCCCTGGAGGATACCCGGAGTTACTCTGCATTTGCTGCCGTGTTGGACGCCTCCCACACTCAGGGAGGAGGGCTCCCCTTTCCAGATCATCATCTCCACAGAGCTCCTCCATCGGGACGCTCCCCTGAGGTTCCAAACCTCATCATGCTCACCCCTTCTGAGACCCTCCATCATACCCTCACCCCCGCTCTGAGACCCCACCACCACGCTCACCCCTCTGAGCCCCCATCACACGCTCACCCCTCTGAACCCCCATCACACGCTCACCCCTCTGAGCCCCCACCACGCTCACCCCTCTGAGCCCCCTGTCTCCAGGGTTGGTACTGACGGAAATTAGCCTGCTTTCCCAGCTGAGCTGTCACCCCCCACCCCCCCACACTTGTGCAGGTGTCTGAGGTAGGAGAGTGGGACTGGCCTGCACCCCTGCACCCCGCTTAAGGCAGGCAGGGGGCAGGGCTGGCTGACAACAGCCGAGTGGGGGTGCTGCAGTGGGGGTGCCGGGGCCTGCCCCCTGTGTCAGCTCAGGGCTGCCTAGGGTAGTTTCTGGCAAAGGAAGTGGGAGCCCGCGCCGCCTTGCTAGACAGAGAACCAGCCTGTTTGGTGAGGAAACAGCCCAGGAGAGCAAGACCACACCACTCCTCCCCAGCCCCCAGCTCCGGAGCGGGAGGGGACGAGGGCCAGCCCGGGGCTGGGCCCCCAGCGGCTGCGGGGTGGCGTCCCTGCCTCCAGGGCCAGCGTCCCGGCAGGAAGGCCACATGCCCAGGCACGCCCGCGCGCATGCCCCACTGACCAGCTGACCGCTGACCGCTGACCCACCGACATGTGGAGACGCCCTCAGACAGGTGACTTCCTGCCGCTCTGCTCCTGCCGCCCCTCCCCCAGCTGCCCCTCCTCAGGCCCACCTCCTCAGAAGCCGGTCTCCAGACCAGCCCCCCCGCCCCCTGCTCCTCCAGGCCTTCTGGCCCTGCCCCCACTTAGCCCCAGGAACCTGTGGGCCTCCACATGGGTCCCGCAATCCACCCCAGCATCTCTCCCTGCACAGGCTCCAAGGGGCGAGGGCGAGCTCCCACCACCCTGCCCATTCACAGAGGTAGAAACTGAGGCCCAGGGGACGGAGTGGCTGGGCGGCGACCCCCAGACCCTGCCACCAGGGCCCCCTGCCCAGAGGCCCCTGACGAGGGGTCTTGTCTCCACCCTTCCCCACCACAGTGGCCCCAGGCACATCCTTCCTGGTCCAGCCTGACCAGGGTCCCAGCGTGGCTCCCCCTTCTCTCCCTGCCTCTCTGTCCGTCCCTGGCGTCCCCACCCGTTTCTAGCTCCCCACTCGGTCTGGTTTTCTTGATAGAATTTCTCACGAATTAAAGTAGCGTTCTGTGTACTTTGTTCTTGCTCGTGGCTGGGACCCCCGCTCTCAGCCACGTCAGTGGGTGGCCACACAGGAAGGCCTCCTGAAGCGTCCTAACCAGCTGGCGGCGGCCCTGAGGGGAGCATGGGGTGGGTGGGGCCTCTGTGTGACCGTGCTGCGGGCTCCCCCATGCCAGCCCCACCAGCCCCACGGTGGAGCCCCTGGGCGCCTCCCCCAGCCTGCGCTCCACGCTCAGCAGCCCTGCCCTCCCAGCCACCACCACCACTGCTGGGCTCCCAGCTCCCTCTCCTGCTTCGCACCTGCAGAACCCACGGGGCAGCCTGTGCAGAGGATCCTTCTTGCTCCTTCCTCCTGGTCCTCCGCTCCTCCAGACACTTGCGGTGGGAGGACACAGTGCGACTCTGCTGATGACAAAATATGCATCATTGCCCTGTGGAGCCGAGGCTTCTAGGGAAGTAAGCGGGGGTGGGGGGGTGGGGGGGGCCTGAGTCACTCCAGGGATGCTGCGGGATGTGGCCCAGAGGCGGGCCTAGGAAACGCTGCAAACTCTGGGCGCTCCTGTCCTCCCCGAGCTCCCCTCCTGTGAGAACGATGCCCTGCCCACCTGGGTCGAACAAAGTGCCTAGGAAGAGGGCAAAGGGCCCTGAGGACAGTGGGCTGTGCAGCCTCGACCCACCCAGGGTCGACTCCCCCAGCTAAAATGTGCATCCACTCTGACCTCACTCTACTCTCTCTGGTCTGCTCCCTCTTCGTGCCCACCCTTGGGGCCCCCGCCTGGGCACTGCGAGGGACACGGCATGGGGAGGCAGACCACCCAGGTGGGTGCGCCCTCCCACAGAGGGGTCATGCGCTCCCATCGACTCCCGACTCCCGGGCGTTCACAGACGGCATGCTAGGACTGGAGGCTTCTTGGAGGAGGCGGCACTTGAGCTGGGCCTGGAAGGTGGGAGGAGGTGGAGATGGGGAAGGCTTTCTGGAAGGGGGACAGGTGCTAGCCGGGCAGGGAAGGGACACGCTAGCCTGGAAGAGGGGCAGGAAGGGAGGCAGCTTCTCTCCCACAGCCTGAAGCACACAGCAGGCAGGGGAGGGCGGCCTGACAGTCTGCTCTGAGACCTGGCCCTTTCCACAGGGGGGTAGGGGAAGCCTGAGCGGAGCCCCTGAGGGCTGGCCAGGGGGCCACCTTCGGAGCCAGACTGGGGGCTGGGTGGACACTGGTCTTTCAACACCTCCCCTCCCCCCATACTGGAGCCCGAAGCAAAGGAACGCCAGGCCCCCCGTGCCGCCCTCAGCACAAGGCGATTCTCCGTTCATGGCGGATTGGTGCCTTGGCTTCCGTAGTAAAAGACTGCATCAAAGCCCAGTTAGTCCTCCTGACTGGGTGCCGCCAGCCCCTGAGACATTCGGCCCGAGGCCACGGCCTCCCTTGCCCCAGCCCTGCCCCAGGCACCTGGGAGATGGAACCAGCAAGGCGACTGGAACGTGGGCTCAGCCACAAGTCTAGACTCTGCAGAGCTGAGCAGAGAGAGGACCCAAACTTCTGTGGCCACCGCCACCATGGACACTTTCTGCTCCCTTCTTCCCAGAAACCGGGTCTGGGAAACTCCTCCCCCTCCCACTGGTCTGGCTGGAAAACCAGATGAGGATGCCATGGGGCTGGGGAGGTGGGAAAGGGAGAATGGCGGTGGTGGGGGAGACGCCATGGGGGAGGGGGTGCTGGGGACACCATGGGGTGGGAGGGGTCACGGGTGGGGGTCAGTGCCACCTGCCATCCATCCCGAGTCCCCCTCCCCTCCTCAGCACGGAGGCCCTGCCTTGGCCTGCTGGTGCCCCCCCCCCCCCCCCCCCCCCCCCCCCCCTCCTCACAGACCCTCCCACCCCGGTCCAGCCTCCTCTCGCCGCGGGAGCTCCTCCTCGCTCTCGGCAGGCTAGTGGCCCCCACACACACAGGAAACACTCTGGGACTCCGCCCCACACCTGAACCCCTGCTGGCCTATCCCTAGGTCATCCCCAGGCACTGTCTCCCATTAGGAGGGCTTCTTCTCTCCAGTATCCCCTGGCCCTGGGGTCTTCCCTTAGCATTCAGAGGGAGGGGACGGTCACACCTTCCTGGCCACGCTGCCCCCAGCCCCTCTCCCCTCTGACATCTACCCCGTACTCCAGGACATGGCCGGGGTGCAGGAAAGCCAATGATAAGAGCCCCCCAGCCTCCAGCCAAAGCCCCAGGCCCGGGCCCGTGGGGAACAGCCTCGGCGGGGGCGCTGGAGGATGGCCGCCCTGTTTCCAGAAGCTGGCGCGCACACCTGTGGTGGCAGGAAGAGCCTAGCGGTCGTCTGGTCAGCCAGCCAGCTCTGACATTCCCTGGCCTCTGGACCTCTCATGCTATCTGCGACATGAGAGCAGCGCACGCCAGGGCCCGACACGGAGGCCGCGGCTCTAGGAGGACACTCTGGAGCCCCAGAGTCCTGGGGTGGGCAGCCCTGGCTCTGGCCATCCAGTGCTCCTGGTCTTGCTCTCCGTGCTTCCCCTCAGCACCCCCTTGGAAATCTTTCCCCTGAAGGCCCTTCTTCCACCTTCACCCTGCACCCAGGAAGGCTCTGCTGGGACACCGCAGCACCGGACTGAGGGTCTGGTCAAGCCGGGCGCTTGGATAGCATGTCCAGAGTCCTTTCTGGACAGAGATTGGCCCAAGCAAGGCGGGGAGGGGGCTTTGTCAGAAGGGAGAAACCGCCACAGGACAAGAGACACTGGGCATCTTGGGGATGTGAGGGCATCCTGAGGGGGACCTGAGAGGGTCCTGAGAGAGTTCTGAGGGGTTCCTGAGGGGGGCCTGAGGGGGGCCTGAGGAGGTCCCCAGGTCCTGAGGGGGTCCTGAGAGGGTCCTGAGAGGGTCCTGAGGGAGTTCTGAGGGGTTCCTGAGGGGGGCCTGAGGGGGTCCTGAGGGGTGCCTGAGGGGGGCCTGAGGAGGTCCCCAGGTCCTGGAGGGGTCCTGAGGGAGTTCTGAGGGCCTGAGGAGGTCCCCAGGTCCTGAGGGGGTCCTGAGGGGCTCCTGAGAGGGTCCTGAGAGGGTCCTGAGGGAGTTC
>NC_058405.1:191849028-191890443 GCF_002201575.2 Neomonachus schauinslandi | reverse complement strand
CTGAGGGGGTTCCGAGGGCCTGAGGGGGTCCTGAGGGGGTCCTGAGGAGGTCCTGAGGGCATCCTGAGGAGGTTCTGAGGGCCTGAGGGGGTCCTGAGGGGATCCTGAGTGGGTCCTGAAGTCCTGAGGGATTCTGATGTCCTGAGGGCATCCTGAGGGCGTCCTGAGGAGATCCTGAGGGGTCCTGAGGGGGTCCTGAGGGCCTGAGGGCCTGAGGGGGTCCTGAGGGGGTCCTGAGGGCCTGAGGAGGTCCTGAGGGGTCCTGAGGTCCTGAGGTCTTGCTGACTTTGGCTGGGCTGCTCCCACCTGTGGCATCCTAGGTCACACTGGGGGGTGCAGCATGGGAACAGAGGGGTCTGAGTGTCCATGGGGGGCTGCTGTCTTGTCCCTCCCACCCCTGCCCCCCAGCCTGGCAGACACACAGGCTGAGCACGGGAGCACCCTGAGCACTTTCCTCCCCTGTCCCTCCTCCAGCAGCAGCAGGGCGCAGCCTCGCACAGTCTCTGCCCTCAGACACTCAGGGACCAGGGCTCGGGGCAGCCGGCCTCCCCCACACCTCCCACCCCCCTGCTTGTGCTCAGCTGCGCCTTTTGCCCCCAGCTGGAAGATGCCTCGGAGCATCTGGACACCCGCAAATGACAGAAGTGTCCCCATCTGCGGGCTGCCACATGCCACGCACCGCACCCTCATCCAGCAGGGACGGCAGCAGGTGCCTGGCGCTTTGCTGACCCCATGGCCCCCAGCTGCCCCAGGATGGCTCACTCACCCTTGGACAGCTGCTGCTCCCCTCTTCCCAGGCTGGCTCCTTGAGGGGCTGTCCCCCTCTGGGACCCCGCCAGGCAGGGGTGGTGGGGTGGGTGGTGGGGTGCTGCTCTAGCCGCGGGTGCCTCCCAGGCACTTTCTGCTTTTGCTGACCCCTGAACGGCTCCCTTACTCTGATAGACCTCCTTCCCGATTCTCTGCCTCAGGCGCTCTCTGACTGCAAGGCTGGCTGCTGGCCCCACGCCAGGCCCCACGCCAGGCCCCACGCCAGGCCCCACGCCAGGCCCCACGCCTGGTCCCACGCCAGGCCCCATGCCAGGCCCCACACCTGGCCCCGCGCCTGGTCCCACGCCAGGCCCCACGCCTGGGGATGCTGCCTTCGAGCGCCTCCCTACCTTGGTCCCCGGGGGCAGCAGAGACAGCGGTCCTGGAGCCCACCTGGGGAGCCATCCCCACTCACTGCGCCCACCCTCCCTAGGAGGGCTCCTCGTCTGGGTGGGCACTGCTGCCCAAGAACCTGCCTGGCTGAGAGTGTGGTGGGCAGAGCGCCGCAGTCACCCCTGCCTGAAAGTCACTGGGGATGTCCACAGCTGATGTGCATGGAGCCCGAGAAGGGCCATCTCCCTGGAAAGGGGCATCTTCAGGAGGAGGCTCCCCCCCAACCCCAAGGGCAGCAGGCCTCCCGCCTGCGCTCCTCTGAGCTAGTCTGTCTGCGGTGGGCCCAAGAAGTGGCTTGCTTTTCCAGCACCCCAGGAGATGCCAGGGCAGGGGTCCTCAGTTTCCCCTGACGAACTCTGCTGAGCATTCCCTGCTCGTCCTGTGTCCTTCTCCTTGTCCCTCCCCAGGACCACTTCCTTTGGAGGTTGGGCAAGACACCAACGGACAGAGATAGGAACAGATTCACAGAAAAGGAACCATGAGAAGCAGATCGTTCATTGGAGACCTAAAAAGATGCTCAGCGTATTCATAAAATGAGAAATATAAATTAAAAGTCATCGCAATACGATTTGTCCCTGTCAGATGAGGTAATCCCAGTGTCTGACAGCCATCTATGGGGGAAACATCCTCAGATATCATCCGTTGGTATTTAACATGATACGAACCCCATTGGAGGGGACTTGGAAATCCCGCAAAATTAGAGAGGCCTTGCGCTTTGACGCAGTAATCCCACTTCCAGGAATCTGTGCCACAGACAGACCAGCCGAGTGAGGAAGAGGAGACTGGAGAGGCCCTTCCCTGCCATGCGGTAGGGAAGCACAGCCTGCAGACACCTCAGATGTCTGTCCAGAGGGCCCTGCGCACATGAAATGCTTGCTGTCCACGCCGTGGGGCACCGGGAGGTTGTAAAAAGGGAAGGAGAAATAGTCTATACGTTATTAAATGGTTTTCTCCAGGACAGATTGCTAAGTGAAAAAAAGCATTGATGTATATTTATTCATTTATAGCACGCCAGCAGCTTCTATCTTTACGAATGGAAGAATAAGCCATTAAATTTGTTTTAAATTAAACTATTACCTATAGGGAACAGGCAGGAAGGAGGTGAAGGGAGACTAGAATAGAAACTAGACTTCTACATATAGGCATATATCTTGGTTTGTAGATTTGGCTTTAGAGCATGTAAATATGTAATTACTAAATTAAATTACATTTTTAAAAAAAATTTTATTTTTTTAAGATTTTACTTATTTATTTGAGAGAGAGAGAGGTGGGGAGGGTCAGTGGGAGAGGGAGAAGCAGGCTCCCCACTGATTGGGGAGCCTGACGTGGGGCTCGATCTCAGGACCCCAGGATCATGACCCGAGCTGAAGGCAGACACTTAACCAACTGAGCCACCCAGGCGCCCCTAAAGGAAATTTTTAAACTTGAAAGCAAGATAAAGCCAATTAATTTGCATCATCACCTGATAGCAAACTCTTCCAAGTGATTTTAAAATCCAGTATTTGACTGTTATCTATATAGCCTGGGTACAAAAAGAATGTCAAAAATGGTTCATTTTCTGTAATCATTTTCCAAATAATGTTAAAACACAGTTTCATCTGTATATCTTCATAACCCAAGGATTTTTAAAATACATAAAAGCATCTTAAACTGTTTTCAGTAATCATGCTATTGATAGTAATGTTGGTATTGTTATTTTGGGATTATTGTGTTGTGGGATACAACAAATGAATAATTATGCTGGGCTTTGTTGAAGTTTCCGGTGTGGAATAACTTTTTTTTTTTTTAATTTTATTTATTTATTTTGACAGAGACACAGTGAGAGAGGGAACACAAGCAGAGGGAGTGGGAGAGGGAGAAGCAGGCTTCCCGCTGAGCAGGGAGCCCGATGTGGGGCTCGATCCCAGGACCCTGGGATCATGACCTGAGCCGGAGGCAGACGCTTAACGACTGAGCCATCCAGGCGCCCCCCGGTGTGGAATAAAGGAGATGCAGATGTATTTTCAAAAAGGTTCAGTGAAAAGCATGCAGATGTGAATTTGAGTGAATAGTATCAGTATGTGCTCATACTGCGTTATATCTTAAAAAGAAAAGTTAGTATCTTAGTTCTGTCCACTGACAAGACCTAAAAACAAGCACCCCAAGCACCCAGATATTGGTCTCTAGATACCATTTCTCTTGAAGAGAAAGAGGGGCTCCTGAAGGCAGTGGATGCTTGCAGGTCTGGGTTAGGAAATGTATAGAATGGGCCTGGAATAGTTTTTCATCCTAGAGAACAAAGTAGATCAAGACTCTTGGCCAATGTCTAAAGGATTCAGGAGTTAACTCAAGTTCACTCCCACTGGCCAAAGATGAGATGCCTTGAATGTCAATAGGAGAACCATTTCCATGAATTGGAACACAAAAAAGTGCTTAAATCCATGAATTTGCAATTATACTTAACAAACAACCAGTCCCTTCATGAAGTGGCTGGCCACAGACAAAAAATCACAACTGAGCTTGATTAAGCCACTGGAGCTGGGTCCCGGGGACAAGAGCCATAGAGGGCATGGAATAGGACCCATGACACTCCAGGGGTGCCGGCAGCAAGCTCCAGTCTGTGGGCCACTCTGCAGGGCTGGGCATCAAAAGCAAGAGTCATGAGGGGAGATAAAGAGATGAAGGAAGAATGTGTCACTTAAGAGACTCAACCACACATCAGTCAGTGGAGGGACTTTTATTTGCATCCTGTTGAGCTGCTGGTGTCCGCGGCCAATTAGGATGCCGAGCCAAACTGCAAGTCACAATCAAGTGTCACAGCAAAGTCCAGGGACCAAAGAAAGGCAACGGCCTCTCAGTGTTCCATTTACCCCCATGGCTACATGAGCTAGAGTCCGACCGCCTGCAGACGGGCGAGAGGACCACCTCACTCCTGAGGAGCCCTGAATATGAGGCTCCCACCTGTGTATGGTGCGGGGGCACCAGGGACAGTGGGGCAAGGCTGGGAGTGGAAAGCACCGAGTCAGAGTGGGAAAAAGAGCTTCAGCCAAGGACCCCGGGAAGCAGGTCTGACGGCGGTAACGCCTAGCCATGCACGTGTACGAAGAGCTCTCGGCACAGGCCCACTCACAGACTGCAAAGCTGGGCGGCGAGGCCTGCAGGCCACAGTTCTGTGGCCGCCTACGGGCAGGCCTCGGAGATCACACACAGGGTTTGGGCCCCGAGCCGGACTCCTCAGATCCCAATCCAATCCAACTATTTTTAAAGGTGTATATGACAACGGGGAAGAGGTGAAGACTGACTGCATGTGTGATAAAACTAAAGTCCTGCTCATTTTGGGTCGGGTGTGGCAATGTTGTCCTGCACGTGTATTTTTTCAATCTTTATCTTTTATCCACACTGAAATTTTTGTAGATGACATGATATGATGTCTGGCATTTGTTTCAAAATATCCCAAGCTAGTAGATGGAGGGTGGGTGAAATAGCAGCAGTCATGATTTGATCGTTGCTGGAGTTGGGGGTGATGACCACATGGGGTTCATTACTGTTCTATTTGTATCTGTTTGCAAATTCCCAAAATAAAAAGTTTAAGAAATGCAAGGCTAAGTACCAACTACAAATCTATAAAAAGTAAGGAAAGGACATCTGTGAGTTTTCTTTCAACTCCATGGTAGTGTAGGAGAAGGGGGGTCTTCTCCGTGGTCCTAAAAGGGTGAGAAATCCCTGCCGGACAAAGACAGTAGGAGAAACCATGGAACAGAACAGGCATGCCCAGGAGAGGACTCCTGACCACAGAGGGCGGCCCAGGGCCGCCCCAGCAGGTCGGCGGGCTGCATGGGGCAGATGCGGCTTTGGGGTGCAGGAGCCCCCTCCTCTTCCTCACGCACACGTCATGTACGTACACACACGTTCACACGCGTGCATAGCCATATGTGTACATGCACACATGCACGTATATGCACGTCTGTGCGTATACATAACCACAGACACACACATATACACACACGTACATGCAAACACAGCAAACATACACCCATCACACATACACTGTGAAACTGAATAGAAGAAAACTCTTTTAGAATGGGGTTGGGAGCCGCAGGGGAAACTCTCCAGGCCTGCCACTCGTGGCCATTTGCAGACCACCCCCCCTAGGAAGACACCACCTTGCAGGGGGACGGATATTACTTTCTTACCCCAGCAGCAGGAAGAAAGATTTCCTTCTGGCCCTGGCAACAGCCCGGCCAATGAGAGGCAGTCACGGCCCAGCCAATGAGAGGCAGTCACGGCCCAGCCAACGAGAGGCAGTCACGGCCCAGCCAATGAGAGGCAGTCACGGCCCAGCCAACGAGATGCAGTCACGGCCCAGCCAATGAGAGGCAGTCACGGCCCAGCCAACGAGATGCAGTCACGGCCCAGCCAACGAGAGGCTGTCACGGCCCAGCCAATGAGAAGCCACTACACTTCAACCACCTGCCCCCGCTATAAAAAAGCCTCCTCTCCTTCCTTGCTTGTCTTGAAGTGCAATTCTCGATTTCCAGATAAACCCATTTTGCTGATAAAAGAAATGAGCTTTATTTCTGAGGTTGACATTACACGTATACGTGCATGTACCTATACACACACGGACACGCGTGCACACACGCGTGTGTCTAAGCTGCTAAGCTGTGTCTATGCGGGGGGCTCTCGGGTGGAGAGGCAGGCCTGGGGGGCCCGTGTGAGCCTGAGCCGAGAGGACAGAGATGCTGTGCCCAGGGAGCTCCCGCCCGGCCCAGCCCCACAGGGACTACACACAAAGGAGGGCACTAGCTGGGAACCACCCAATATCCAGAGGATGAAGCCCATTCCGTGTGGGACTCGGAGCTCGGCCTGGAGAGCTGAGGCCTCCTCAGAACTGGGGGGCTGGGCGGCCTCCACCACCCGCCTGGGCAGCAGCCTCCACCCCGCACTGCCTTGGCCAGAGCTAAGGCCCCGGGAGGTGGGGGGCGGGGGGGCGGCAGGGACCGGCTCAAGGGTGCGGGGAGTGCAGAGAGGAGAAACTGGTATGCTCAGCCTGGGCTCCTCCCCAGCACGAAGTTTGGATGCAGCCCCACCGGGACCAGAGGCCAGGGGAGGAGCAGTGAGGGACTTGAGCCGACCCTCTGACCTGGGGTGGGCTCCGGAGGGCAGGAGGGCCACTGAGGTGGGGAGGAGGTGCACAGTCAGGTGTGAGGGTGAGGGGAACGGGGGGAGGGAGGACAGTGGGCCCCTCCACGGTTGGGGTTGGGTCTCTGGCTAGAGTGAGGGGGAGGTCAGGGTGGGGGCAGGGTTAGGGTAGGGTTAGAGCCAGGCATTAAGGAGTCATAGAGCAAAACTTAATTTTTTTACTTGATAGTTGCTCACTTTAAAAATCTGGAGTTCAAGGTTCTTTTTCCAGAATCTTGTTTGCATTGTGATCAGAGGAAAACTCTTCTAAAGGCCTGATATACACGGGAAGCCATTTTAGATTTCTTTTTAGACTTAGAAATCAGGCTTTGGTTCAAACCAAAAGCCTGATTTGTGGCCCACCCTGCATGCGTTGTACACCTGCTTTGTGAATGAGTAGCCTAAAGGAAAACCATCTTGTCCTTGAGATACCAATCAATGCCCTACTCCCTGCATTCCTTGACGATAAAACTCCTGATTCCTGCCTATATGTTAATCTGTAATCTTTTGAGCTTTTTACAAGATGCAAAAAGTCTATAGCCCTGTAAAAACTGTTCATTCTCCAGAGCCCTTTCTTCCCTGTGAAGGCACATTTCCTGGCAGCTGTCCTAACCTGGGCTCAAATAAAACCCTTTCTTACTTCTAGATATTCTAAAGGTTTGTTCATTTTGCATTGACATTCCTCTCTCTCTCACACACACACACGCACACACACACACACGCATGCACACACACAGTTTTGTGGTCCATGCTCTCACATCCGCTCGCCCTCACCTGGAACACCCCACCTCTGCTCTCTCCTCCCCAGCTGCCCGTCCTGCAGGCCCACCCATGGCAGCCTGCTCCCCAACAGCTTCACCCATGCCCACCTGTCCACTTTGATTTCCTCCAGCACATATTTGCTGAGCACGCCCCCGCCAGGCCCTGAGCTGCGTGGGGCAGCCTCGTCCTCTAGGTCAGAGGCAGTGCCTTCATGGTGGGTCTTATGCTCGCAGGAAGCCACAGTCTGGCAGCCGGAGGCACGGTCTGAATGAGGGACCGCCCCCCACCATGGGCCCAGCTGTCTGCCGAGCCCAGCTAGCGGAGCGTGTGGTGGCTCAGGGCTCAGTCCTCCTGCAGGAGGTGTCCTCACGCGGAGTCCGGCCCCTCAGCGCCCCACCGTGCTCGGCCCCTGAGGGCCGGGTCCCAGCGCGATCAGTCACTGACCCCGGCAGGGGCCTCACGGGCATCATCTCATCTTACTGGACTCCCAGCAGCATGTGGCAAAGTTCTTCATTTTTAAGCGTTTTACTAAGATATCAGATAGATCTAAGTGTCCAGCCATGGACACATTCACAAATTAAAGAGTGGACTCCCCAGTGACCTTCGAGGGCCCCTGCATCCTGCCCGAATTCTGAAACCCGTGGCGACCCCAGCGCTAGCTGCCAAGTCAGTGCCTTTGTTGGCTCCAAGGTGGCACACTTGCCTTGTTCTGCTCCTTCCTCTCCGGCCTCTCCCTTCACACCTGTGCTGTTCTCCATTTGGGTCCCTAAATAGGGGCTCATGGGGCTGGGTTCTAGACCCTTTTCTTGCCCCAACACACACTCGCCACAAACAGATTCACTCACTCCCGCTGGTTCAACAATCGCCATTATGCCCACGAGCCCAGCTGCTGGCTCCAGCCCAGGCCGCTGGACCACGCATGGAACTGCTTGCCAAGCATCTTCTCTTGGATGTCCTACAAGAACCTCAAGTGCCCTTGCCCAAAACTGACAACATCCCCCTTCGCCAACACCTCCTGCTTTAACACTAATCTTCCGAGTTCCCCATCTCAGAGAATGATCTTCCTTGCTTCCAGATCAGATATTTGACTACCATTCTTGACACTCAATTTCCCCTTCCTTTCCTTTCCCCCTTCCTTCTACATCCAATCAGTCATCAGTAAGTTAAATATGCATATTATAAACCCAATAGCAACCACTGAAAAAGTAAGAGTTAGAATAAATAAGCCAATAGAGGATATAAATGGAATATGAAACAAGACATTCAATCCAAAAGAGGGAGGGAAAAGGTACAAAGAAAAGATGAGATAAATAGAAGACAAATGCGAGATGGTAGATTTAACCCAACGACATCAACACTTTCGTTAAATGTAATTGGTCTAATGCTCCAATTAAAAGGCAAAGATTTTCAAACTAGGTTAAAGAAGCAAAAAGTGATAATATACTATCTAAATGACACATACTTTAAACATAAAGATAGGTTAAAAGTAAACAAAATGAAAGAATGGAAAAAGATAGAAAATGCAAATGATAATTTCATGAAAGTTGGAATGGGTAAATTAACTTCAATACAAAGAATACAAATGTATTGACTTCAATACAAAGAATATTACCAGAGATAAAAAGGGACATTTCTTTGATAAAAGGATCGACTTGTCAAGAATGTCTAACAGTTCTAAATGTGTATTACCTAGTAACAGAGATTCAAAATATGTGAAGTAAATTAATAGAACTAGCAGATAAATAGAGAAATCCACAACAACGATGGGTTATTTTGACGCATCTCTCAGTAACTGAGAAAAACTGATAAGGATATAGCTGACTTGAACAACATCAATCAGCTTATCCAAGCTGATACTTAAGAGAACAGCATTCCCAACAACAGCAGAGTATGTATTTTTTTCAAGTACACGTGTGGACATTCTCCAAAATAGGCCATAATGCTAGGCCACAAAACAAGTCTCAATACAATTAAAAGGAATTAAGTTATCTAGAGTATATTCTCTAAATACAACACAACTAAATTAGAAATAAATAACAAAAAGATATATAAGGTATCTAAAGAGTGCCCAAATATTTGGAACTTAAACACATAATTATAATTAACTCAAGGGTCAAATAAGTAATCAAAGGGAAACTAGGAAATATTTTGAACTAAATGATAATGAAAACACAACTTATCAATATTTGCGAGATAAAGCTAATGCAATGTTTTTAGGAAAATTCGTAGCTTTGGGTGCTTATTTTAGAAAAGAGAAAAGGTCTAAAATCATTGATCTAAGAGTCCACTTTGGTAACCTAGGAGAAAAACAACAACAAATTAAACCCAAGTAAGTAGAAGAAAGAAAATAAGAAAAAGTGGAAATTTAATATAAAACAAAAATAACATAGATAAAACCAATAAAATGAAAGTTTGTTTTGTTTTGTTTTTGAGAAGATCAGTTACACTGATAAACCTCTGGCTAGACTGATCAAGGTAAAAAATACCCCACAAATTACTAATATCAGGAATGAAAGAGAAGGCATCAAGATCCTACAGACATTAGAAGAATAATAAAAGAACATTATTAACTTCATGCAAATATACTTGACAACTCAGTTGAAATGCACAAATTTCTTAAAAGTCACAACTTGCCAAAATTTGTACAAGAAATAAAATTTGAATAGTCTATATCTGTGTTTGTAGTCTATATCTATTAAAGTTGCTGAATTCAAAATTTAAAACCTTTCCACAAAGAAAACTCATGACTCAGATGAATTCTATCAAACATTTAAGAATAAAATAATATCAGTTCTAAATACTTTCAGAAAATAAAGAAGGAGAACACTTATAAATTCATTTTCAAAGGCAAGCTTTACCCTCATTTCAAAACTGGACAAAGATATTATAAGAAAAGAAAAATAAAGATCAAATCATGTATACACACAGATACAAAAATCCTTAATAAAATATTAACCAACTGAATCCAGCAATATATAAAACAAATAATACATCACAAACAAGTATCCCAGGAATGTAAGGTTTATTTTAACATTACTATGTCAGCCAATATAATTGACTACATTAATAAAATAAAGGGGAGTATTTATATAATCCTCTCAATAAATGCAAAAAATCGTTTGATAAAATTCAACATCTGTTTATGATAGAAACTCTCAGCAAACTAGGAATAGAAGAAAATTGCCTCAGTCTGGCAAAGGGCACCTGCAGAAAAAAATCACACCTAACGGTAAAAGACTGAATGCTTTCCCACTGTGATCAGGAACAAGGAAAGTGACTCTCACCACTTTTATTCAAAATGGTATTGGAGGTCCTCGCCAGCAGAAATAAGGCAAGAAAAAATGCATTCAGATAAGAAAAAAGCAGAACTTTCTGTTTCCACATACGACATAATTGTGTATGTAGAAAATCCTAAGGAATTTACAAAAACAAACAAACAAACCCAAAACCAAAATCCAACCCCAAAACTATGAACTAATAAGTGAATTAGCAAGGTTATAGGACACAAAATTAATATACAAAAAATGTATTCCTATATACTAGCAATAAACTGGAAAAATAAAACCCTTTTCAAAATACAATATTATTTGCAAGTGTCAGAAAACAAAGTAGTTAAGAAAAAGTATAAAATGTCTATGCTCAAAGCTACAAAATATTGCTGAGAGAAATTAAAGACCACCTCAAAAAATGGACCATGTTCATGGATTGGAAGGGATCAATTCTCGTCATGCTGATTTATGTGATCGATCTAATTAATAATCCATCAAGCATCATGTTCTATTGATTTTGCCTCCTAACTCTACCTCAACACTGACCTCTTGTCTCTGCCTCTACTACCTCCCGTCCGGCAAGGACATGATCATCTCTCCCTTGATGTCTGTAACAGCCTTCTGCTTGGTGCCCTCCCCATCCAGAAATTTTTACCAGAGAGAGAGATGTCAAATACACACACATCAGACCCTGCTTACAACTGTGCAGTGGCTCCCTACCACCCAAAACATAAGACCCAAGCTCCTTAAATGGACCTCAAGGCCCTTACCTACTTTTCCAGCCTCAGCTCCTGCCACATTTTCTGAGCCTACTCCCCACACCGTAGGCACAGAGAGCTTCTTTCCATTCCCTGCGGGTGCCCAGCTCCTCTGTCAGCCCCTGCCCTGCACTGCTGGCCCCGGGCTGGTCAAGGACCACCCCCATGTGTCATCTGTCCCTCACCATCAGGAGTATCCACATGACCTGTGTGCAGATAGTCATCCCTAATGGATTGTGCATGCCTCAAGGGCAGGTGTGCTGGGCCTCTTGGCCACATCCATAACACCCCACACAGGCTCAGAGGGGCTTCAGAATGAAGGAATGGGGGAGCAGCGTAGAGAGGGATGTTGATGCTGATGGGTCTTCTCTTTGGGGCTTGGCGGAGGAGGGATGAGAGCACATCAGTCAGATCTCACACACACACACACACACACACACACACACACACACGCATCCTGGCGCCCCAACATCACACTTGTCCAGGCCCCACGAACACACAGGGGACCAGGACTGACCCCTGACAGAGCAGCCAGCCCAGCCCAAGGCAGGGCGGTCTTCTTGTCTATCAGCCTCTCCTCCTGGGTGATTTGGGAAGGGACAGACAGCTGAGGATGGGCAAAGCCTGAGCCCTGGCCCTGGGGGGGCGGGGGAGGGCAGGCATGGGATGGGGGGTGCTTTAGGCAACCGTGCACAAGCCTGGTGACTAAACCTCCATGCCGCGTGTCCCCCAGGGCCCGAGTGAGCAGGCTCCCAGGCCAGACGCGTGACCACTGTCTGTGCTGACAGATGGCACTTGCTGGGAATCAGAGGACCAGCCGGAGCCCTGCAGCTCAGGTCCCCCAGGTGGGCACCGGGCCCGAGCCGCAGAGCTGAGTACTCCTGGGGGCTGGAAGGCCCAGCCTGCCCCCTAAAACTCATCCTCAAAACCAGTAAACAGCATCTCCTTGATGGAGCAGCCATGTCCAAGGCCTTGTGTTGGGGTCCCCAAGACACCAAAGTGTCCCAAGGAAAAAAGTGACTCTTCTGTTCATTTCAAAAGGCAGCAAATCTAGCTTCCATCTGTTAAATATTAGAGAAGAAAAAAAATCTAGTAAGACCAAATGACGCAGACATGGGACACTGAGCAAGAAAAAAATGACTATTAATGGAGAGACAGAGAAACAGAGAGGAAGGGGCCTGCAGCATCTGAGAACCTTGCCCCAGCCTGGCTGGCCTGGGCCTGCTCACCCAGCTCCATCCTGCCTCTCACCTGGGAAGCCCTGCCTGGCCAGGCCCCCTCCCTGACTACTGCGCCCAGGGCACCAGGATGTTGATACTCACCCCAGAACACCTGACGCCCCCAAGGCTGACCCAGGCCTGGGGGAGGGGGCAGGCGAGGCCAATGAGAGCAGACCCAGGCCCAGGACTGGGCAGGACACGGCTCCCACGGGGAGGGCACAGCTTGCCTGCCTGAAGCAGGAAGTGATAAGGAGAAGGAAGCCCGAACAGGTGATGTGGGGCAACGTCTGCCGGGAAGGCTGAAAAGGTGCTGTTCTCAGCTGCACACACCCAAACCCACCCTTCCGGGTCGGCCGGGGCCACCAGATGCAGGGGGGAGGCCCTTCACGCTACGCAGTCCCCTACTGGCAGGTGCACAGAATCGGGACTCCACTGGGGCCTGGCCGCTGGGACTCCCTTGGTGTGGCCAGCCGTGGCTGCTGGGGTCCCTGGAGCTGCAGGCCGGGGCTGGGGCGGGGGGGCTCCAGTCCATACCAGTCAACATGGCAGAGGGGTGAGGCAGCTGTGGGCTGGCCCTGAGCCTGTGGGGCTCTGTGGTCTGTACCCCCAGCTCAGCTGGTGCATCCTGCATCGGGCTGGGAGTGGGGGACGACGGCAGACATGAGAAGAGAGGCGGAGCTTGGAGGTGTCTGATGCCTGGGGGGGGGGGTTGTGTCTCACTGTGGGGTGGTGGGGGCACAGGTCCACGTTCCATCACTCCCTTCCTCAGCAGGATGAGCCAAGCTGGTACCCACTCCGCAGGCCGAGCCAGGCCAAGGGCTCCAGGGCAAAGCAGAGAGCCAGAGCCCAGACACGGGACACGTTTTCCGCAAGGACACCGAAGCCCAGAGAACGCAAGCTACTTCTGGAGGTCATTGGGCCAGGAGGTGGCGTTGCCGAGGGGAACCAGGCAGCCACTGAGGATGCCCTGGGGGCAAGGTCAGCTGAAGGAGCCACGTGAGGGAAGGACGAGGCTGGCGCGGGCCGGGGGCTGCTGGCCAGAAGGGCGCACGTGCTGGGGCACACCCTCCGCCTCCTCCGGCACAGGGGCCACCGTCTGCGCCCCACGGCCATGGCCGAGCCCCGAAGCCCCGCTTAGCTGGTGGCTGGCTGCCTCCTCCAGGCTGCCTTCCCATCTAAGAGGCTGCAGATCCTGGGGGCCCTCCTGTCCTCACTCGGCCCCGGAGAACCGGTCAAAGGGTCGCAGCGAGGGCCACTCACGCAGCGCCACCAGCTTCTGATCCCGCCCCTCTGCCACAGAAAGGCCAGGCCCTGCCTTCTAGAGACGTCCTGCCATATGTGGAGGGGGGTGGGGCAGTGAGCAGCGGTTCTCTCGGGAGCGGCCCCCTGCCCTCCTTTGGAAGGGTGGCGCGTTAGCTGGACACCTGGGTGACGGTGACAACAGGGCGCTGGCGAGTCAGAGAAGTGGGAGGTGGTGGGCGAGAGGCCCGGATGAGATCAGGGCCTACTGTGTCCAACTGGTCATGGGCCCAGGGGCCTGAAGGGACGCCTCCTCCCACGTCAGAAGCAGACAGCTACAGCTGGCAGCCCCTCGGGGTGTCTCCGGGCAGCCAGCGGGGGCAAGGCCCTTCCTCCTGCTCTTGTACCCGTGTGCCCACCCCTCCCCGGCCCTCCAAACCCCTCAGCACCCGCTGCGCCCGCCTCACAGGCCAGCCGGCCCGTCCCGGAGGCCTTGGCCACCCCCAGTGCAGGAGCGGCTGGTGGGGGACCCCGGGAAGGCAGGGCCCGGGCCTGCCGCTCCTCCTCAGCGAGAGCGGACCGAGCCCCCCGCCACCCGAGACGGCTCGTCTCTCAACCACTCAGCACTCACGTTTATTTATAAAGTTACTTCCTAAAAATGTTGCACGTAAATAGTCCTAAACAAGATTTGTCATACTATGCTCTCATCTGCTGTAGGGCCTCTCTCTGGGGCCAGGCGCAGATGCTGTGCAGGGTCGCCGGGAAGCTCTGCGCCCTAGCCGCGTGGAACGGAGGCGCCCGGTGTGCGCTCCCCGCAGCACCTGCTGCGCCCCGGGCTACTTGCCTCGCGGGCCGGGGTCTTCGCCTGGACCTGCGAGCACGCGCGGCCGCCGCGGTGCTGAGGCTGGTGGCACCGCGTGAGGGAGCCCCTCGGAACCCCCAGTCGCCGGAGCTGACATGGGGGGGTCAGCCGGTTAGGTTTTCCTAACTGCCATGAAGGAGGCCTGCAGGAGGGAAGACGGCGAGGTGTGGGCGGCGGCGGGGGCCCGCCCCCTCATGCACCTGGCCGCACTGCCCTGGTGTAACTGCGGCCCCAGCCTCCCGGCCCTCCTGGCAAGAGACAAGGGTGCCTGTGTCCCAGGGCACAGACTGGCCTGCGGCGTGGCCCCCGGGAGGAGCCTGCGGGAATGTGGCCCCCAGGCGGAGTACGGGCCGAGCCCTGACCCAAGCCCCACACCTACCTCCTGAAGGAGCTGCCCCAGCCTCTCCTGGCTGTGAATGGAGCGCCTGCAGGAGAGAGGACAGGTAGCCCGGCTGGCCGCCAGCTCGAGGAGCGGCCGCGCTCTCCGGCCTGGCCCCTGCAAGCTGACGTGCTCCCCTGCCGGTCTGCTGGGACAGTCAGAGCCGGGCGGGCGGGGCGGAGGCGACGACGGCAGGTGCACACCGTACACTGAGGGCCCCCAGCCCTGGAGCCCCACCTGTCTATCCTGGTGGCGATGGTCACCGTGAAGGCCCCCTCTGTGTCCGGCAGGTAGGTGGAGGGCACGATCCGGTAGGTCCCTGCCGACAGGTGGCAGAGCCGGCTCACTTCCTGGGCGTAGCGATGCGGCACGCAGCTCAGGACAGGTTCCTGGAGCAGCAGGCCGGGCGCACCCTGGCTCCCGCCGGCCACCGGAACCTGGGGGACGCACGGGCTCAGACGGCGGAGGGCTGTCCACTGGGCCGCCACGGCCACCCTGCTGCTCTCCTTCCTCGGTTCGGGGCTTCCCCCCCTTTCTGAGGCTGGGATGTCTGGGGTCAGGACCAGCCTGGGGCCGTCCGCCTGGATCTCCCACATCACACACCTGCCGTTTTCCACGGAGGGAGACCTGCCAAGCCTGCCAAGCTGGGCTCACCGCTCACCGAGGCCCCACGGCCCTTGTTAGGCGGGCGGCCCTTGCCTGGGGGACCGCCACCACCACCACTGCCCAGGGCTCCGTCCCGAGTCACCTGATTGGCTCCTGGTGCTGGCACTTTTATCAGAGCTCCTGGTGCCCCAGCTGGCAGCCCGGGCGGGGCAAGACTCCAGAATGAGCCCTCCGCTCTTGGGGAGCGCAGAGGCCCTGTCCTCCCAAGGGTACAGAAGCTTCTCAGAGACCTGCCTACCCTTCCCTCCCATCATCTGCAGCCCAGGCTGAGCGCACCCACCCCACAACGGAGCCATCGTGTGGGCCCATGCCCTCCTCGGGCACCCACCAATCCGTCAAGCCCATCTTGAAGTGGGGCCCCAAGGAGGAGCACACATGTGGGCTGGCAGCCACTTCATTACCATGGCATCTGGGCCTGTGACCTCTGACCTCTGGCACTGTGCCTGTCCCCCTTCCCCCAACCACAGGTCTGCTAAGGTGTCCCACCTGCGGCACAGCACAACGAGAGCTGCTGAGGTGGAGGAAGGAGGTTCGGGGTGGTGTTTATGACGTATAGGCCCCACCTGGGCCTCAGGACCTGCTCCTCTCCACCCAGGACAGCTTTCTGGCCCGAGAACCATCTGAGCATTCAGTGGCATCTGCCCACCAGGGCCCCACACTGTCTTGTGTGGTTCCCTCCCTCCCTTTCCCGCTCTGCCCAGCGAGCCTGGGCCAGGGCCTCCTCCCAGCCCCCAGGGTACGCCCGCTCTCCCGAGGAGGGGCCCCAGGGGGTGTGGGGCACGGGGAAGGGCGGGGCATGCCATCGGGTCTCCTGGGCGGGAGGCACAGTTCTGGGGAGCAGAACTGACCTCATGACGCCGTCGTCCCGAGCTGGGGGAGTGGCCAAGAGGCCGTGTGAGCTGACCCAGGACCCCAGTGAATTACAGACTTCAGGAAACCGAGACATGGACCTTGCATGGGACCGGCCAGCCGACTGTGCCCACATGACCGAGTCCAGGCCTCGGTCACGCCCGGCCACCGGTGGGGACACAGAGTCTCTGAGGACCTCCCCCCGGCCCCCCCAGCGCAGGAGGAACTTGCCTGGAAGACGTGGAAGCCGATGGGGTGGCACTGGGTGTCCTGGCAGTGTTGACGCAGGGTGACACGGACACAGCGGGGGCCTGGGCCCTCAGGGACCGACAGGGGGAAGCAGGGGTTGCTCGGGTAGGAGGCAAAGTTCCTGCTGCCCCCGGCTGTCTGGCCGGTTCTCCAGGAGCCCCGCAGCTGCACGGTCTCCCACTCGCCCGCGGGCAGGGCCTCCCCAGGGGCAGGGCTCCCGGCCGCCGGCTTGATGGCACTGCCCGGGAAAGACACACAGGAGGGCGGCTGGTAGCACGCTCCGGGCCTGCGCCGTGGGCTGCGAATACACGCAAACCTCTAGGACGCTGCCCGGGGCCGCACTCCCCTTTCCTCAGCCGGGCCCTCGGGGGAGAACAGCCTAGAGTCCCTCCTTGCCCCTCTCACCTGAGGGAGACTCTCCCGCTAGAGAAGACCCGCAGCAGAAACTGCCCCGGCACGTCCTTCAGGAAGGTGCTGGGCACGGCCAGGTAGTAGCCTGGCGTGAGTTCGCAGCGGAGGTGGACCTCCCGGTCGTAGGCATGGCACACGGTGCCGGCCACGGGGGGCGTGGACAGGACCCTGGGCAGGCTGACCCGCCGCTTCTCCACCTGCACAGAGGAGGACTGTGTGCCACCGTCTGGAGACCGGCCCCACCGCCTTCGCCCAGCAGAAGGGCCTCTCGAACGACTTAACGAAAGACAGCCCCCAGGCCTGTGGGTCCCTCCCCAGCACGGCACAGCCCAGCTCCAAGTGCCCCCCACCCAGGGCTCTCACTTGACCCCGGGGTCCAAGTCCTCCTGCTCTGGGGGAGAGCAGACCGGTCTAGACAGGGCCGTGCCCCCCTCCCTCCTGCCAGTCGGCCAAGGGCTGCTTTTGCTTCATCTCCCTTTGTCTGACGACGCCGGCCGGGCGGAGCTGGGGCTGTGGGAGCTCCAGCGGGCGTGCGACCCCGGAGGATGAGGTCGGAGAGGCTCCCGGCAGTCGCTCGTGTCCCAGCAACCCCAGACCCTGAGCAGGGAGCTGGGCCCAGGGCAGAGTTACCTTCCAGATATGCAGGCCCACGGCCTGGTAGTCCTCACCCAGGAAGCTGGCCAGGCTCCTCGTGGCAGGTCCGTCCCCCACCGGAGCCCGAACCCGGCCTGCCCGGCCCGCGGCGCACACCCTGGGTCTCTGCAGGACAGCGGCAAACACCTCGCTCGGTTCTGAGACCCGCAGCCAGAACTTGGGGTTGCTGGGAAAGCCGCTGTTGTTCCGACAGCCTCCTGCCGACTGCCCCTTGACCCAGGCCCCAGGCAGCTCCTGAGTGTGGCACAGCGCCTTTCCTAGGGGAGAGCCAGCAACAGCAGCTTCAGGAAAGGGCTCCCACGCGGGCTGCCCCGCCACTCTCACCCCCACCGGCTACAGCACCCTACAGGAGGGGGCCCCATGGTCTCCTGCCACCTGAAGCCGCCTGGGACGGCAAGGGATGAAGCCATCTCTCCGCACACAGAAGTAGAAGAGGGCCTGGGGCGAGGGTCGTGCCCAGGAGCCCCTAGGGGGATGCGGTGGCCGCTCAGCCCTGACCTCAGAGGGCAGAGACGTGTGGGTTGTCGTCCCCCAAGGGCCTACCCCAGGTGATGGCGGCCTCCCCTCAGGTGCAGGCCTCCCCCTTACCTGAGTAGAGGCTCTGCAGGTGGCCGGCCTCCGTGATTGGGAAGCCAACGGTGACCTCGTCAAACTCCTGGAGGAACTCCTCCTCCTCCACCCAGAACTCTCCTTCCTGCAGCTGGGACAGCAACTCAGACTCATCGGCTGGGTCCACCCGGCTCCACCCTTCGCCCCTGGAAGGCAGCTCACTTCAGCGGCAGCCCCTCACCCCACAGCTGACAGCATTGACTGGGGAGGCCTGTGCCCTGCCAGCTTCTTGCCGGCCCTTCCTCGGGGCAATCCCCTCTCTCCTTCCCTGAGGCTCCTGCCTCCGGACACGTCTGCCCAGGGCTGTGCCCATGAGCAGGCCAATGAAGGACGTGCCCGATCACCTCACACCGAACTGCCGCCAGCCTCCTGCACACTGGAGCCAGGGTCGGATCTGCTGACCAACTGTGGTCGGCCGAGGGGAGTGGACCCAGGGCCCTCATTCAATCCTGGTCCCTGGCGTCAGTAAAGGCCTTAAAGCTGAGCTGAGCACTGTGACTCGGGCATCCCACATGTCCCTGTCACCCGCAGCCTGACCGGGCATCCACCGTTCCGTGGGCACCCTCAAGATAGGAGCCCAAGGCCTAGGGCGGCCTCGGTCCCGGCGCCAAGCACTAAACCAGCCTCCTGGGGCTGTCTAGGGCCAAACACCGGACCCGGGGGACCACAAGCAGGTGCCAAGGGGCCTTGTGGGAGACCAACCGCGCACTGCGCTGACCAGCTACAAACTAGCCCGGGCACACGCATGGCTGCGATGGCTCTCCGCTGCCACTCGGGGCCCCAGCCCTCTCCCCTCGCTGACGGTGGCAAAGCCCTGGCCCTCGCCCATACTCACCCCTCTCTCCAGGGCCCCTGCCAGCAACGCCGGCCCCAGGGATTCTGAATGCACAGCAGCAGGATGCTCTGGCCGGCCCGGCCCTGGAGCTCTCGCAGATCGGACACAATGAAGGCATGAAACTCCCCCAGCTCCCTGGCACCTGGGTGAGGAACAGCTTCGTTGTGGGCAGGAAGTCCCCAAACTGGGCGGATGCACAGGTCTGTCTCCCTCCCCGTGGGATGCTCTAGCCCACCCGACTGTGGCCACAGCAACACCCAGATCCCCACGGGCCACCGGGGCTCCTTTCCTGACCACTGTGGACAAGTGAGCTCAGAAGCGGCCTTAGCCAGTGCACAGCCACGGCAAAGGACCTGGGTGTGGACTGTGGCCCCGCTGGCAAGGGCCTGGCAGGTCCTTCCCTTCTCGAGGCCTTGGTCCCCGCCTGGGTGGACGAGCGAGGACAGCCGGCTGGCCGATACGGCAGCGCAGGGCGCCCGGTGCTGGGCCGGTTCTCAAACGTGCGGCCATAAGCGTCGTCGGCAGCAGGTCTGGGACGGGTCTGGGATGGGCAGGAAGAGCAGTCTCCTCCTGGAAAGGCCGGCCGCGTGGGGTGGGGGTGGGGCACGCACGGCCGGGGGCCGTGGGACCAAACGCTGCTGGGGGAAGACTGGAGGCCCCAGAGAGCAAACAACCCCACTTGCCAGAGCCCCCAGAGCCCTGGGTCAAACCATGTGGAAAGGGAGGAGCCAGATGGTGACTGGAGCCCCATCTGCGGAAGGGGGGGGCGGTCCAGAGAGAAGGAGAAAGCTCTGGAACGTCTTTAAAAGCTTTATTTAGAATGGCGTCGTAGCCACCACTCTGGGCGTCTGCGCTGACACCTCCGTGGGATCCAGCTGCGCACCAGCAGCACCCCCTCCGCCTGGGGGTGTCCGCGAAGCCCGGAGCGCTAAGGATGAGCCCTGCCCCACTCTCAGGGAGAGCTCGGGCGCCGTGTCCCGCACGGTCTGCACGGCTGTCTGCGGGCTTCCCTCACCCACGTCGGCAGCGCTCGCTGTCCACACGCACCCGCTGACCTCGGTGTCCGTGTTCTTGGGCCAAAACCCCATTATGAAAATCATCCTAAATGTGAACGCTGTCAACCGTGAAAACGTTCAGTAATGCCATCTGTAATGTGCGAAATCGCCCGGCATTCAAGGAAAGCGTAAGAAAACACGGCGGCTTCGATGACGGAATGAGACAAGGCGGTGTGCGCGGCGCCCGAGAGCACAATGTCGTGTGTGGCACACACGCCTGTTTGTGGAAAAGCCCCGAGGGCCACGGAAAAATAGTTCTGTGGGCGGGGTTTCTTCCTTTCAAGAAACTTCCTCTAACGAGCGCGGATGTCACTCAAATGAAAACCTGAGTTTGATTTTGCCAGGCTGCCAGCCAGGCCGGAGATGCCGCCGCCACCAGGTTCTCAAGCGTCCGGGCGGCGGCTGCCCTGGCAGACGCTCCAGCCTCGCCCTACTCGTAAGTCAGGGAGAAGGAAGAAGAAAGTCAAGGGAGAAGGACCTTCCCTCTGGAGAAGGACAGGCGGCAGGGGAGGTCACACACCAGACACCAGCTTTGAAGGACAAACGTCTTGCTTTCCACTCAGTCCTGACGGGGCCCTGAGAACAAACCCCTGTGTGGCTGTGGGGGCTGTGGGGGTGCCCGGGGGCGCAGGCCCGTCCCGCTGCTGTCTGCCTGCCGCCTTACCTGCTCTGGGGCTGAGCACCGAGCAGCTTATCAGACACCGGTCCTTGAGGCTGAGCAGCTGTCGGCAAGTCCTGTGCTCTGAGCCGCCAGGCCTGTCCTGTTGGCCACTGGTTCCTGCCAAGTCCTTCAGGCTCCACCTTTCTGCCAGGCCCCCGGTGAGGTCCACCAGGGCATCCGCCACCTGCCCTGCCCACAGGTGCTCATAGGACCCATAGACCCTGGGGGGGGCAACCACAGGGAGTGAGCCTCTGGCACGGGGGCATGGCGCCCTGCCTCTCTTCCATCCCCGCGTCTGCAACACCCCCAAATCACCTCACCCACCACTTCAATCGCTTCTCTTTACTCCTGCCTCGTCCTCACTAAGTACAGACGTCATCTGACCCTCAAAGGCCAGAAAGCACAGCAGCCCAGCAACACCCTGCGGCCTCCAGTGCGGACACAAAAGTGAGGCAGCGTGGGGTGTGAGGCTGTGAACACCCACTCTTCCACTTCTCAGGCTCAAACCCCACCCTCGCCCCGGGACGGAGGCGCTCACGCCGACATCCCCGCAGGCCCTCCTCACTCCCTCTGTACAAAGGCCTGCCTATCCGTGCGGCCTCTTCCTGCAGGCTCATCGCTGCATTTTAAGAGGGAAGTTTTCCCATTCAGACCCGGGGTGAGGGGCACGGCCTCAAGCAGCACTGAGACCTGGGTGGCTTCACCCCTCACCCCTCCCACGGCTTGCCATGCTGAGTGATGCCTTTGGGCCCAAGTTTAAAGCAAGGACGGGGAAAGGGAATGGGCCGGGGGAAGACGCACGCCACAGGCCACGTCTCAGAGTTCTGTCTCTGGACAGCTCGGTCCCACCGCAGGTCTGGCTGCCAGGTCCCGGGGACTGAGGAGGGTGCTGCAGCCCAAGGAGAGCGGAGACATGCTCCCCAGGGGCGGCCTCAGGCAGCTGTGACTCCCCAGCCCACCCCGGCCCAGCCCCTCCAGCCTCCAGCACGCGTACTTGGCGTAGACCTTCTCCAGTAAGGGAAGCCAGAACACATCCTCTCTCTGACACCGGGAGAAGCAGAGTCTCCCTGCAAGACAAGGCAGACGGTCATCTATGGTCACCTCCACCCAGCGTCCAAACTGCCAAACTCGACAGGTGAAGGAGCCGCGGTATGTGTGGTCATGCCAGCTCGGCTGTCCTGGAGGAAAGACCTACCACGCACAGGGAAAGGCAAAAGGAGAGCATGAGAGACAAACCACACAGTGTTTCCCACGCGCCGTCACCAGAGCTGCTCCACGGTACCCTGCTGCCCTGCCAGAGGCCCGACTCTGCTCCGCAGCCGGACGTCAGTGTTGGCACAAAACCCAGTCGTCACACAGAAAACTAACAGACTTTTTGGTAAAACGTTTTAGGACCACACGAGGGAGCTAAGTGTCTCCAAAAACTTAAAGCCAACCATGATGTCCTACTGTCCCAAATAAGCACTCGACCCGAATCCAAAACAAACGTTGACTTTTACAGGCAATTCTTGACAGAGCTGGCTGCAGACGACCCCAGCTGTGGGGGTAGGTGGGGTGCCTCAGGAGCTCCGCCAGCGCCTGGACCCAATGCATTCACTGCCAGCTTTGGAGTTCTCACCCAGAATAAGACACATGTGGGCTTTGCACCTACACAGACTTGCTGGACCTGATTCTGTCACTTACTAGCCACGAACATGGTAACAACGGTTTTAGCGTCCTCGTTTGCAAACGAGGGTCAAAGCCAGCAAGGCCTGTGAGAACAAAGGCCAGCAACTACGGTGCGCTTAGCGGGGCCTGCTGACATGGGAGTAGCTCGGAAGAGGTCACCACTCTCACTGTTGCTGCATTAATCAGTGACATCTAGCAGCGAGCCAAACAAAGCTGTGAATGCTGGAGAAGCACTCTGAGCAGGCCTTTTACACCTGTTCCATCTGCCTAGCATCCGAAACAGTTTTAATCACCCTTTGCCAATTTATATTCAAAACCTGTTTAAAAAAAAAACAAAAAACCAACTAGCTAGGGAAACTTACTGCAAACCAGGGCATAGGACCCCTCCGCCGACCCTTCCTACTCTAGGCGGCTGTGCGCTCATCTTTGCATCCCAAACACACAGCTCTGCCTGCACAGAACCCAGGGCTCAGGAGGGCAGAGCAGGGCAGGAAGCCCCCGCGCTGGAGCCCTGGGGACGGGGGGACACAGTGCCCACGCCTCGGAGCCCCTGTGGCCTGAGAGCAGAGCTCTCCCGTCCTGCCAGCTGTGCCGGGTGACCAAGCAGAGCCCACAGAGCAGGAGGCTCAGCTGCCCTGCTTCCTGCTTCCTTCCTGTGCACAGCAGACAGGAAGACAGCAGAAGAGCTGCCCGCCCCGCACGGTACCTGGTCCAGGAGGTGCCGGCTCTTTTGCAGGGCGGCGCAGGCACACAGGAACCAGCAGTCTCCCAGCAGCCCTTGCTTCACCTGTCCCTCCTGTGGGTTATCTGCAAACAGCCGGGGCGTGGCACAGATTTCCTGGAATAAAGAGTATCACCCAGTTACATCATGCCTGAAGGCTAGTCTCTAAAACTAAGAAGACAGGATCTAGGTGAGAGGCACCGGGGAGGAGCTTTCCTGGTCACCCACATCACCTAAGAGGGGAGGGGAAACAGCTGGCCTCTCACAGCCCCGATCTGTCAGTCCCTCCTGGCTTTAGATCACCCCGTCCAGCTTAGGTCCCAGGGTCCCTGTCTCTCTCTGTCCACCTTCCTAAAGTGGCAAAACCCCAACTCTAGATGAGTCTCACCACCCCCCTTCTTGAAACAGCTAACTTGCCCTAGAAAATGATTTCACTTTAAGCTCACAACAGTAAATCTCAGATGGATCCTCCATACTGCTGGAATCCGGCTGAATTTCCCCAAACCCAGACTACTTTATACCTTCCCCTTTCCCCCTCTCTTCTTAACACTTCCACGCTCCTGCCCTTGCCCACGCCCCTCTGAGCTGATGACCTTGCCAGAAGCTTCCTCAGAAGCAACCCCCACCTGACCCCCTCTCCTGCCTTTAGAGCCAGGGTTCTTCCCATGACCCCCGCCTCCTCCCCCCTGCAGGGAGAATTCCACCAGCGTAGGGCAGACAGAACCCCCATCTTCTCTAAGATACTGTCCCCCCTGCATTATCTCCCCTTGAGTATTCCCTTCTCTGACAGACTTCTCGAAGATGCTGCCGTCCTTACTTCCTCCCTCCCGCTCACTCAGCACAGGCCCCTCTAGCCTCCCAGCCAGTCACCTCTGCGTTGTCAAATCCAACGGGCTTCTCTCTGTTCTCGTCTTCCCTGATGCTTGGCAACATCAGAACAGTGGCTGTCCCCTTGCACTCCCCCACAGTCCCCTCTTGGCTCCCATGGTTCCACATGTTCCTGGCTGTCCTTTCACCTTGCCACCTGCTGCTTCTCCAGGCCACCTGCCAGGGAACTGCTTGAACCCACTGGGAAATGTTAGGGTCGCTCAAGTCTCAATTCCAAGCCTTGTCTTCTTCTTCAGACCCACTTTCTCCTGAGATACTGTTCGGGGCCCTGGGCCCTGTCATGGTCCCCGTTCCCTGATGTCTGGGTCCTGTAGCCCAGAACTTCCTGAGCACCTGACTCTCATGCCCACCTGCCTGTGGAGAGCTCTGCTCACATCTGTGAGAGCAAAACGCAACGCAAGAGTTCCATCCCTAGCTGTCCCCCACCTCCCACTGTCCCCCAGCACATCAAACAGGACCACCATCTACCCAGGTGCTCAGGCTAAAAATCTCGAAGTCGTTTTTGATCCTTACTTTATCCTCACCCTCTACTTCCAATCGGTTACTAAAACTTATTAATCCCCCTCCAAATTAATTCTCAAATCCATCCACTCCAAAGCCCCATCCTAAAGGTTGCCAGACTACCCTGACCCCCTTTACCTTTCTCTAGGACCACTGCATTCCTGCCCTTAATCCACTTCCCTGCCAGCAGTAAAAGTGAGCTTCTTAAAACACAAACCCACTCAAATTGCTCCTCTACTAAAACCCTCTAATGGCCTCCCACTGTGCCTAAAACGCATTTTTAACCCCAATTCCACTGGCACGACCTATAAGACTTCATGCTTTGGCCCTTGCCTCCTTCCACACCAAACTGGCACTTTCCGTGCTGCCCAAGCACCTCTGTGGCCAGAGCCAAGTGCTCCGAGGACTGGTGACCATGCAGACGTCTCCATTAAGACTGTGTACTTGCAGGCAGGGGAGGGCCCTTCCTGAGAAGTCTTACTCAGCAGATAAACCATTTCTAAAGATACCAACATAGCACTAGGCCAGAGCATCCCTTTAAATTGCCGCCTTCAAGCGTTCACATGTGAAAATGCAGGCGCACGGAGTCCAAAGAGCCTTGCCCTTCCCGAAGATCATGAGCATAGTCGATCCCGGCAAACACAAGAAACAGAGCAGGACCGCCTGTGGCCAGGGGGGCCACGCAGTCCAGAAGCTCAGTCCGGATAGACGCCCGTCGGAGCAGCAGAGGGGCAGGGCTGGCATCTGCTGGACCGGACGTCTCGCCCTGCCCCGAACCGCCTTCGGAACCGAGCTCTCGAGGGCGCGGGCCAGGAGCTCCGCGGTGGCTCCCTACCGAGGGACCCCCCGCTCCTGAGGGCTGCAGCGGCACCCCGCCGGAGGCAGCGCGCGGGGCGCCTACCCGAGGTTCGGGGCCCGACCCGAGGTTCGAGACCCGCGCCAACAGCCCCACCTGGGGCCGCCTCCATGTGATGTCCTCGCGGAACTGGGCCAGCGGCGTGGAGAAGCTGGAGAACAGCGAGGAGTCCGAGGCGGGGAAGTCGGCGTCCCGGAAGAGCTCCCTGGCCGGCGCCCGCATCCTGGGCGCCCCGGGCTCCCATGGGCTGCCCGCGGCCCCGGCGCCGAGCGCGGCTCGGGAAGGAAGGCGAGTCCAGCGCAGGTCCCGCGCGCGCCCGCTCGGTCGCCGCGGTAACCGCCGGGCCACGTGACACAGCGGCCTAATCGCACTCGAGCGGCGGAAGTCCGCGTCCCCCTCAGGGGGCGTGGCTCCCGAGCTCTGCTCTCGCGAGACGGCGCCGTCGCCCCGGCTTTCTTCTCTTTCCGGGGCGGGGTCTGGGGAACTGACCCAGCAGCGCCTGCCCCCCGGCCTTCCGACGGGCATCGTGTCCTCGTGCCGGTGCAGCTTGGGCCGGGGCGTCGGGGCCGCTTGGACTCGCGGGCTCTTGGGGCTGAAGGGACCCGAGAGGCCTCCTCGGCCGAGATCGGGCCGCGGACTACAGGTCCCAGCATGCAGCGCCGCCTCCCAGAATGCGCCTCTCCTCCCGGCGCGCGGCGGCGGCGGCGACGGCGGCTGCGAGCTGCGGCGGTGGCTTAGGGCTGGGCTCCCGGCGGGACCCGGCCGCGGGGAGGGCCTGCCGGGCCTGGGACGTTGTCTCGAGACCCCTTGGGATCAGACGCGCTGGTCCTTAGCGGGGCAGGGGAGGAGGCTGCAGCAGATGACCGGGCATATGGTCCTGGTGGGCTGGACAGTGAGTGACCTGCTGGAAGCGCGCTTATAGCTGCGGGCAGGCGAGGACAGGGATTTCCGGACCTGCCTGAGTATTCACCCTTGCTGCAGGAACCGGTGCTTCCCCGTTCCTGGGAAGCACGGAAGGCAGTCAGCCGGAGGCTTGTTGTCTGCCTGCCCCCCCGAAGCCTGTTTCAGTGGGACCGGAGCCTTCACAGAGGGTCGGGCAGGGGAGGAGAAGGGGCCTCAACCCTTCTCGTGGCAGCTCTCCGCCACTGCTAGGATTACTCAGATCTTGCGTTCCAGGCTGCTTTTACGCAGCCCCCGGGTAGGAAGGGTAGTCCGACCCAAGTCCTGCGGTGGATCCGACAAGTCCCTACTGCAGGAGAGAGAACTGGTCCTGGAGCCTCTGCCCCAGTTTCCTGTGATGGCTGCAGCTCCTCCCTCTGAGAGTGCCACACTGTGTGAGCCCCACCCACCAGGCTGTTTTGGGGGCCTAGGGCACTCTGTCGAGGTTCTAGAAAACAACTAGGTATCTCAACAGCGGTCTCTGGGATGCTAGGACTTCGTGGCATTCCTGTGGTGGCAGCTCTCCCGGAAGATGCTGATGACTCCTTGGGAGGCTGGCGGCTGCCCTGTAGCTGAAGGGAATCCGGAAAGGCCTGGGCTCTGCTTCACGTCGGGGTCCTGAAGGAGTAAGTGACAAGCTTCCCACCTGGCCTGGGCTGCTGGACTATTCTCCCCAGGTAGCACACTGGGGTGCTTAGCAGAACTGAGGCCAGCCTAGGATCTGTGCCACTCACCCAGGCTTCCAAAGTCTGGAGAGCAGGCAGCTTCCTGCGGACATGTACAACACACATCTGACCATTTCCTTTCCCCAGCCTGTGGGTGTTAACGGGTTCTATGGAATCTGAGCCCTGCCTGCTCCCCTCAAGCCCGCCAGGTTATCACTACTCTGGAGGTTTTGTGCTCCGTGACTTTGCTCACACTTGTGCCCGGATGACTCCCTGTTGTTTTTCAAGGGATGTTCTCTGACTTCACAGCTGGGGCTGGGGGTTGTCTCTTCTGAACCCCCACATCTCTCTCCTGTTCAGTGGGCAGTAACCCTGCATTCTCATGGGGACACAGAGATTAGAAACTAGTGTCCTGCCCAGACATCACCCAGAGTAGGAGAGGGCAGAGTGGAGGTGCCCCAGGTGAAGGGACAGGCAGCAACAGCTGGGCCGTGGCTGCAGCCCTGGGTTGGCGGACTGTCTCGTTCCATAGCTGTCCCTGCCTCACCAGCAAGAACCTGATTTAGTTGGTGCAGCTGAAGTCAGCTGGGGAGCCTGGACCTCTCCCTAGCTCAGGGTCAGAAGTTTTAGAGAGGAGCATGTGCCCCAGCTCAGGGCAACAGGACACAGGGAACAGTCCTCTGGGGGGCTGTGGGGGCGTCTCCCACAATCTACCCAGGGCACGTGATGGCACCTTCTCTCGCAGCAGCCAGCCTTGGCTGCTGGTATGTGGAGGTGTAATGGAGACTGCTGAGTCAGCTTGTGACCGCAGGGGGCGAGCCAGAAGACAAAGGCCTGCACACACAGACTCCAGAGCAGAAAGATGAAGAGCCTGATGGCGTTGCCGAGCCCCTGAGCTTGTTGGTCCTAGGATCGTCCACCTTGGGATTTCTGGTCATAGATTGTAAATACAGTTTTACAGTGGAGTAAATTTTGAGTTGAATCTTTTGTTTGAGCGCTACAGACATCGTGCAGACACCTGTATTCATTGTCTACCACTGTGTATCAAGTTACCCCAAAACTTAGAAACTTAGATATTTATTATGTCACGGTTTCTGTGGGTTAGGAATGTGGCATCAGGTGGGTGGTTCTGGCTGAGGGTCTCAGGGGATGGCAGTCACAGTGTCGGCCAGAACTGAATCAGCTGCAGATTGGCTGGGGCGGGAGACTGCAGCTCCTTGTCATGTGGACCTTCGTGAAGCTGCTTGAGTGTTCTCACCCTGTGGTGGCTGGTTTCTCCTGGAGCAAGCCATCAGAGGGGAAGGGAGGGCAGAAGCTGCAGGGTGTTTTTTATTTTTTAAAGATTTTATTTATTTACTTGAGAGAGAGCACACGAGCGAGAGAGCACAAGCAGGGGGAGCGGCAGCCGGAGAGGGAGAAGCAGACTCCCCGCCGAGCAGGGAGCCCGATGCGGGGCTCAATCCCAGGACCCTGAGGTCATGACCTGAGTTGAAGGCAGACGCTTAACCCACTGAGCCACCCAGGCTTCCTGACAGGGTGTTTTATGACCCGCGAGATCATGACCTGAGTTGAAGGCAGACGCTTAACCCACTGAGCCACCCAGGCTTCCTGACAGGGTGTTTTATGACCCGCCTCGGATGTCCTCCATGGTTTCTGCCGCATTCCCCTCACTGGGAGCAAGTCCCCCCCAGTGCAGCCCACACTCAGGAAGAGAGCACCGGGGAAGCTGTGCACACATGTTAAGGCCCCCGTAGGTCCTGAGGGGTGGGCTGGGAGTGTGGCCTGTGTAGGGACCAGACGGCGGTGTGGGAGCCTGGGGAGGGTGGTGAGGGGGCAGCCCAGGGCTCTCATTTTAAGGGATCCCGCACTGTGCGGTGGGTTCGGAAGGAGGTCTTTGAGGCCAGGGCGGGAGAGTGAGCCCAGGGGCCTAGGTTTTAAACCAGCGAAGGAGAACGAGATTTAGTTTCTTGGAAGGTGCTTGGTGACCAGTCACGTGAGTCAGAAAGAGGGAGGGTGCTGCAGGATGGGGGTGCCAAGTGAGGCAGCCCGGGGGCCCTGCGGAATTGGTAGAAGGACTGGCTTTGTGCCCCGTCAGTTTAGGAAGCTCATGGGACTCCTCACGAAAGAACAGCCTTTGTTCAGGGACATGCCTTGACTCAGACTAGGGGCAGGCGTTCTCTCCGTCACACGGCCAGGTCTGAATCACAGAGCAGTCTCTGGCCCACAAAACCATGCAGGCCCTGGGTCCCACCCCCAGAGGCCAGAGAGGGGCCCAATGTCCTGGTCCTGCGGGCAACAGGGTACCTGTTCCTCTGGGCAAGGCCTTCTCTCTGGGAATCTCCAAATGAGGGGAGGGTACAGGTGCAAAGCCCCCCAGCTTAGCCAGGCCCGCAGCCTCCACCGTGCCCATCCCAGAGCTAAATCTGCCGTCAGAGCACAGGGATGGCAGGAACCTGGGCGGCCACCCCAGCAGGTCCAGGAGGTGTCTGGAGCCGCAGCCCAGAGCCTGGACCACTCTAAAGCCACCTGCGCAAGGATTCTCCTGGCTGCTCTTGGCCTCTGTGTCAACCGCAAACCCCGTGGTACAGAGGACCCAGGGTGGTCGTGACGATTAAGTGAGAAAGAATGCAAAGTGTATGGCTGGCCTTGGCCCGGGGGGCGGGGGGACGGCGCAGGGAATGGTCAGTGAGGGCCACGGTCCTCAGCCGTGGGGGGCGGTCAGTGAGAACACGGACTGTTTCTCTGTGGGATCGTTTGGGGTGGAATGGGAGTTGGGTCCTAGAAGCTTGGATCTCTCCCGTTCCCTGGCTGGAAGGCTCGAGCTGAAGGAATTCCCAGGCAGGGCTGGAACAGGGCTATTTCTGCCTTGTTTGCATCCACCCCTAAGGGCTCGAAGGGTCAAACTCATTTGAACACGATGAGTGTTGAGTTTGTCCTTGCCCATCCCAAAGGCAGGTTTTACTGTCCCGTATTAGGACAAGGAGCCTGAGCTTCAAAGGGAGGAGGTGGTGAGCCAGGTGAGCACCGCTGTGGGGAGGACACAGCCAGCGCCCAAGCCAGGCAGACCTAGTTCACTTTGCTCACTGCGACAGAGGAATGGCTTCTTTTCGGTGGTGGTGTAGGTTAATATTTTTTAAAAATAAAAATAATACAAGCTCCTAATAGGAATTTCCCCCCTAACTCTTGCTCTGGAGGGCTTCTAGGGGTCATGCGTTCTGTGTTGTCATGAGCACAGCGTAGATCATCCCTCTTGACTCCAGTGCCCTGCTCTGGGGCCTCTGCTCTCCCAGGGTCTGGGGGGTGGCGGTTTACTGAGGGGGGGGGCGCGGCTGACAGCTGACATTAGATTTCTCTTGGCAGGACAGTCTGTGCTGGGTGTGGGAGGTACGCGGGAGCCAGGGCCAGGAGGGCTGATGGGGAAGAGTGGTGGGGAGCAGAGGGGAGGCTGGGGTCCAGAGGCCCAGCTGTGGAAGGAAGGGCGAGCCGAGGGCAGAGTGAGGGCACCTCGATTCGCGTGAACGTTGTGTGACTTTATCTGTCTCTCCGTGACCACCTGGTCTTGAGGAAATTCTGCTACTTCACATTTCCTCTGTACTTACTCTTTAGACTTCTTTGCTAACTCTAGAACATTCTTTGTCCCGTATTCCAGCCCATGAATCCTCTCTGCATTGTGACCTTTCTACCAAGTGTTCTTTTTTGCGGGGGCGGGGGGTGTGTGTGTCATTTTTTATCTTAGTGATGGCTCCTTAAAACAGTTTCCAAACCTCTGCCTGGTTCTTTTCTGTGTGTCCCAGTGTCCCGCAAGTGCTGACCCCTGCTTTATGGCATATTTCAGCCCCCCCCCCCCGTGGCTGAGGCTTTCCTTCGTGTTGTGACGTCGTCCTCTGACCACTCTGCTTGCTGTTCCCTAGGGTGTAAGTTTGGTCTGGCGGGTGCTGACCCTCTCCCAGGGGTGCCGGACCAAGCTTTATCTCTAGACCTGAAGTTCTGCCCCAGGCACCCGGCCTTAGGGGAGGGACCTACCCCCAGTGAGTCCCTGAGTGGGGAGCACTCCTGGGGCGGGCTGGACTGCACAGGACGCGGCCTGAGGGACCCTAGGACCAGAGAGGCTCCGCATGCGAGCCCGCGGCCTCCCTCCCACCTCCCTCGGCTGTCAGCTCTCCTCACGGCCACGAGAGCCGCTGCTCGAGGCCCCTGCTGTCCCCCTTCTGGGCGACCTGCCCCTGGCTCCTTTGACACTGCTCTCCTACCTGCCCGGCTGCTCCCTTCTCTGTCCCGAAAATGCAGCTGTTTCCCAGCGTTCGGCCCTCACCCTGCGGGGGTCCCTACTGCCACTTGCCACCCCCCTTCCCTGCACGTGGTGGGAGGGGCTGTGCGGGCCCCCCAGCGCGTGCCCTCACCGGGGCCCATGTGAGCCCCAGGTGTCTGGAATGTTCCGGATGTCCTCTGCTTCGTCAGCACGGGTGGCCCCTGAGGAACCACAGCGATGGAAAGCCCACCCCCCCCCGCCCCCCGCCAGCCTGTAGCACAAATGAGAAACACCCCTGTTGAACACGCTGGCGTTGCAGAGGGCTCGTTGCTGGAGCACAGCTTAGCCCGTGGCCGAGAAGCCGGCCCCGGGAGGGTGCCCCTCGATCAGAACACAGGACTCGTGGGCCATGGCGCGGGGCGGCCAGGCCGTGACCGGGAGCTGGAACGTTGCCAAGCTGTTGTGAGGCGGCGGCGCGACACAGTCAAGGCCAGCCCTGGTGACTCACGGAGCAGACGGTGTGCGAGGCGCTCGCGGGTCTGGCGGGAGCAGCCGCAGCGTGTGTGGGGCACGGGCCGCATGAAGCAAGACGGCGGGGGGGGGGGGGGGGGGGCGCTGGACCATGACCGTATCCCCGGCTTCCAGGCTGCAGGGAAGGGGAGTGTCGAGAGGCCAGGAACGCTGGGCCTCACGGGGCTGGGAGCACGGCCGCTCGCCCCAGAGGGTAGCTCGGGGCCAGGACGGACCGTGACAAGGACAGTGTCAAGGATATGGGCGCCACCCCCCAGTTGTGATGGCTGGGAGTTGCTTCTGCAAAGTCGAGGGAGAGCATGTGGGCACAGCTGGGCAGGCGGGGAGCCAAGCGCACCTAGCAGGCCCCCAGGAAGGCGCCATGGCCGTGGAGCCGCGGGCAAGCCGCTGGCCTTCTGAGAGTCCAGTTGCCGAAGAGACCCAGAGCCCAGGACTAAAAAGCGTGGGACAGGGGCGCCTGGGTGGCTCAGTCGGTTAAGCGACTGCCTTCGGCTCAGGTCATGATCCTGGAGTCCCGGGATCGAGTCCCGCATCGGGCTCCCTGCTCGGAGGGGAGTCTGCTTCTCCCTCTGACCCCCCCCCCCTCATGTGCTCTCTCTCTCTCTCTCTCTCAAATAAATAAATAAATAAAATCTTTAAAAAAAAAAAGCGTGGGACAAGAGACTTGAAAACAACCTTCCCTCTTGCAGGGAGGAGGCTGAGAAGGAAGCTCAGCCCCACGGAGGGCTTCTTGGTTGACACCTGGTTCAGGAAGAGAACGGACCTTCCTGAGGTCGGATCCAGGGGCCACCGAGAGCATGGGACCGGGCCCCCACTCGCAGGACTGGGTCCCTTGCAGGATGCTAGGATTGCTACGGGGCTGCCGGGTGTTCCCCCTTCTGCGGGGATGTTGCTGCCGTGGCCCTGTCCCTGTTCCCTGCAGGGCGGGTGACTGGCCTTCCAGTTCGCAAGTTTCTGGGTTGTGGGCCCCACTTAGCCCTCGTGCACATCCCCACATTCCTGGAGACCACCGAGGTGCTGGCTGTGGGCTGCACCATGACTGTGGCGGGGGAGGACCGGGCCGCCTGCCGGGGGTGGGGGGTCTAGAGCGCAGAAGGGTTGATGGGATATTGGTGACCGGGCGGCTGGGCGTGGTGGTGCTGGGGTTGCTGGCCCACCATTTCCAGTCCTCCCGCGTCCCGGCCCCTGTGCAGAGCGGGGCTCTGCGCCTGGGACTGGCCAGTGGCGCGGCCCTGTCAGGCTGAGCCCGTGGGCGACCCTGAGCAGAGCCTGGACTCAGCCTTTGGTCTCAGTGGCTTCCTCATCCCACGGCCCACTGCTTAGTCGTCCCCCTTCGTGGTGGACACCCAGTGGGGTCCCCGCCTCGTGCCCCCTTCTGGGCCGCATCTCACCCGTAGCTTCTGCTGCACCCATGCTCATGGATGTCTGCGGCCCCTTGCCCTCCGTCACCCAAGACCAACTCGCCCCCGCCACACACCCTGCCTTTACGCCAGGTTGGGATGGGGGCCGCTGCTGAGAAAGGCCCAGAGCCAGGGTGGTGACAAACGGCCTCCTTTGCTTCGGTGTTTGAGGGTCAGTGGGAGGGAGCAGAGACCTGGCCCAGGGGCGCAACTCGGGGAGCTGCTGCAGGGCCTCAGAAGCCCGGGCTGCAGGGCAGGATCTGGGGCCTCTGAGAGCACAGTGAGGAGTGGCTGGAGCGCAGAGGAAGACCCTTCGGCCCCCTCAGCCTCCCCTCGTCAGAGGACAGACCATGCACAGCTCCCGGCCCCCACCCCAGGGGAGCCCCGTGCCCGCGGAAGACGAGTCGGGTGAACAGGCGGGGAGGTTGTTTGCAGAGTGGAGGTTTAATGGGGCAATCATGGTGACCCTGTCACAGTGGTCCCCGGGGTAGCCCAGCTCGGACTGCCGGGGCCCCCAGGCCCTGCCGGCACGGTGGGCCTAAAAAGAGCACCAGCCCCACCTGTCCTCTTCCCTGTCGGGGTGTTACAGCCACCAGACAGTCTGTCCCACTTCCCCTGGGGCCCAGGACCCCATGTTCCCTGAGGGGTTAAGGCTTTCCGGGGACCCCTCCCCAGGGAGGTCCACCCTCTCCTCAGTGTCCCCTGGCCCTACGCTAAGGGCATGTCTGTGTCCTTGTCCTCTGCCAGGGGCCAGCTGAGGCTGCCGACCCCCGGGGCGGGGTGCAGGCACGCCGTGGGGACAGTGCAGCCTGGACGTCGCGGCAGATGTAAGGCACAGTGTGGCAGCTGCCGTGGGGACTGCGGGGCTGTCACCCTGAGGGCAGTGCCCGGCGGTCAGTGTCGAGACAGGGAGGCGTGGTGAGTGCTGGCCTCTCTGGCCTGCAGTGCAAGAGAGCTGGGGAGACCAGGTCCACGGACATCGCCGGCCACGAGGAGGTCCCTGGGAGAGCCCGCAGGAGGGGGCGTGCGCCCCGGGCGGGCTCACGGCCAGAGCCGAGGCACAGTCCCGGCGTGCCCGGGCCACGGAAGGCACAATCGTGGTGTCTGGGAGGTCAGGGCTAGGCAGACACGTTGACGTCCCTGAGAGAAATGGCGCTGCTGGGAGGCTCGTCCCCCAGCAACAGGGCCGGCGTGTCTGCGTCCACCTCCGAGTCCGCCCCGGCACTGGCCTGCTCCACGCTGGGCTCGGCGCCGGGGCCCAGGCCCTGGGAAAGGATCTGCTGGATGGTCCTGCGCAGGCTGGGGTGCAGCCGGCCCTGGGTCTGGTAGAACACCTCCAGGGCAAAGGACTTGAGCGCACCAGTGCAGAGGTCCTCGTACAGCGGGATGGTGTACATGCGGGACATCTGGGGAGGTGGGCACACTGTCGCCCCGGCCCGCCCCGCCAGCCCGGGCCTGCGCTGCCCGCACTCAGGCTGCCCAAGGCCTCTCACCCCACACGCCACTATGGGCCTTCTGCGGAGGCCTCGTTTCCAGGGAGCTCGGACTCAGGGGCACCGACGGGGGACAGCCGTGTGGAGTGGGGAGGCTGGAGCCCCTGTAACGGGGCCTGGGGCCCTCAGACAGCCCTGGGGCCAGGCCGGGTGTGGGACTGCCCACAGGCCCAGGGCCGTGTAGGCCTAGACCTCCAGACCGTGCTCCGAGCTTTCCCTCTGGAGGACATGGCCTCCCTGACGACTGACGGGGTCCGGGCTCCTCCCACCTGGCGTGCGCCCCCGGTGGCAACCGAGACCCCGCAGGGCCCCCACCCCGGTCTCCTGGGTGCCCAGCCTGTGAGGCGGGAGTGGAGGGCTGGGTGGGGCAGTGGGGGCGGGGCTTGTGCAGCTGGTCGTACCTGGCTCTCGAGGAACCGCCGGACCCGGTGGAGGTCGGGGTAGTAGTCGTTGCGGACCACAATCTGAAGCCAGCGGATGCGGATCTCGGCATTCATCGAGTCCAGCAGGGAGGAGTAGCACTTGGACAGGCTCATCACCACCTCTGCGGGGCCGTGGGCGGGTCAGGGCTGGGCGGGCACTCCCCACCCAGCCACCCTGGCAGCCGCGGGACCCACCCTGGGGCAGCGGGGACCCATCCAGGAGCCGGTCCAGGAAGAGTGCTGTCTGGAAGGTCCTCCACTTGGAGATGTCGATGGCACTGGCTGAGGCGGCTGCCTGGTCCAGCGGCTCCGCGGTCCACAGCTGGAAGAGGGCCTCCACCGGCCGGGTCAGGCTAGATCCCTGAGACAGGTCCGGCTCGGCCAGCGGTGGGCCTGTGGCGTTGAGCCAGCGCTCGAACTCCAGCCCTGCAGGGGAGATACCAGCCACCTGGGGTCCCCACCCAAGCCAGGAGACCCCAGATGCCGAGGATGTCCCTGGGTGTGACTGTCCCAGGGCCTGGGAGCCCCAGGGCAGAGGCAGCTGGGGAGGCTGGGGTCAGCTCCAGCACCTGCTACCTTGAGCCAGAGGAGTGGCTTCCGTGAGGGAGCATGGGGAGGCTGAAGACTCAGGCTGGTGAATGAGGTAACCCTGTCCCTCCATGCCTCTCATGGGTACCAAACAGCGAGGCACTTTAAACCCCACCTCAGTGCCAGGGAGTGTGGTGGGGGGCAGTGAATGGCAGGAGTGGGGGTGTGTGGGGGGTGCTCTGCAACATAACGGGGGGCTGGCCAGCAGCCTGCTCTAAAGCCCTGGGCCGTTCTGGGGGCAGGTGCTGCCCATTCCCCACCGCCGAAAACTCCTGGTGCACTTACTAAAGCTTCCAAAGCAGTCACCCTGTCCAGACCCCCCAGCCAGCCGCACCTCTTTGCTCTCCAGCAAATCTTGGCCTCTCGCTAGATGTCAGAACCCTCCAGTCTCTCCTTTGGCCCCAAGCCCTTGGACCCCTAGAGATATCTTTATGGGCATCGCAAAGGTGGGCCAGCAGCCTCAGACAGCTCCAAGGCAAACCTCCCTCTGCCCAAGCAATCATGCCCCAGATCCTCTGCACATACTGGCTACCTCAGCCTGCTTGACCTAAGTGCTGCCTCCTCAGGAAAGCCTCCTGGGCCTCATCAGGATAGGAAACACACTCTCCCCTCTGCACCCATGGTGTCCCAGCCCGAGGCTCACGCCATCTGGCCAGGGTTGGCTGAAGGAGGGACAGCTGAACCCAAGGGGCCTTTCCCTAGGCAGAAGCAGTATCCTGTGTAGTAGAGCTCCCCACCCCCCAAACCTTCACACCCTCTGTTCCCCTGGTGGGCTGAGGGTGGCCACGGACACATGGCAGGCAGTGGGCCTCACCTGCCCGGCAGTCCACGCTTTGCTCCTTCAGCTCTGGGAAGAAGCTCAGGAAGGAGTCCAACAGGTCCTGGGCTACCACGCTGGTGAACTTGTACTTCTCCACATAGGCCTGCGCAGGTGGGGCAGGGCTCAGCAGGCCCAGGGGCCGGGCACACCATCCCCACCAGAGCGGGGTGGGTGCAGAGGCACTGTGTGGCCACGTGGGCCATGCCAAGTGGCTGGAGCCGGGAGGGCGCTAGAGGGAGGAGGCGGTGTCCCGCCCTGCTGCTCCCAGGTGCCCCCGACTCCACGCCAACCTCCAGGACAGGAGGCAGCCTTGGGAGGTGGGGAGGGGCTCAGGGTGGGCAGAGGGCAGGGCCTGTCCCGGGCAGAGGGCTGCTCACTCGGAGAAAGTCGTCAAAGCGCTGGGGGTCTCCGCACAGCTGGGACAGGTAGTACACGAAGCAATAACCCTTCTCGTAAGTAAACAGGTTCATCAGGTGGCTGGGATTCACTCCTGCAAGGGGAACAGCCCTGGCTCTGGGCAGCGCCCCTACCCAAAATAGGGCATGGGGAGGGGATGGGGTGGGGAGAGCCTGGGGGTGGGGGAGGTCAGGCGCTGTGGAGCAGGAAGGGCCGAGGGCCCTCACGTATCCGGATGCCCTAGGAGTGCAGTGGTGGGGCCTGCCCTGCCCGGGGAGCCTTGGTGGAAACCGAGGGCGCACACATCACGGTGGCCAGTGCTCAGAGCCCAGGAGAGGCGGTGGCAGGCTGAGGGAGCCTAGGGGAAGCCTTCCTAGGGCTGGGGGCACCTGGCCTGGCCTTGGCTCTAGCCAGAGGAAGCAAGGGATGGCAGGGAGGCCCTGCAGGGTGACGTATGTAGGGCCCAGGGCGAGGCCTGGTGGGCGTGGGTACCTGGCTCCAGCTTGACCTGCAGCTTGCTCACTGGGCTGTCCTCTCCGAGGAGCTTCATCTGCCTGTGTAGGGCATCCAGGCGGAAGGCTGTCTCCAGACAGGTGAAGGCAGCCCCTGGACGGGGGCAGGGGGGCAGTGGAGGCAGGAGGGGGGTGGGCAGCCTGAGCACCTGAGCAGGTTTGAGCTGCTGCCCCAGGTGCTCCCCACCCTGAACTCTGTGGAGCCGACCCAAGGCCACCCTGCTGGACACACACATGTCGGGGGACCACACCCTGGGGGACAGGCTGGGCTCTCAGCCTCTTGTGGCCCCAGCCTCCTGCCACCCCCCTTGCCACCCCGGGCTGGCCGCGGGCAGTACCGTAGGTCTCGGTGGTGATACGGCGCTGGGCATAGGTGGCCAGGCCCTCGCTCAACCACATCTCCTCCCACGTGGCATTGGTGACTGCGTTCCCGAACCAGCTGTGGGCCACCTCGTGGATGACATCAATGACCAGGAACTCGTCACTCTCCAGGATGGAGGAGATGATGAAGGTGAGGCAGGGGTTCTCCATGGCCACGATGGGGAAGGAGGGGGGCAGGAAGACGATGTCGTACCTGCTCAGGGCGGGAGGCCGGGCAGGTGACCCCAGAGGCCCGTGGGCCTGGGTGGTGAGCGGCACGGCCTCCCCAGAAGGTCAGACACGGGGCCCTCCTTGTAGGCCCCCGTTTACTCCTCAGGAGGGCGGGACTTGCCCTCTGGCCGTGCCCCCCCCCTCGGTACCCAGCCAGGCTCCCAGGCGCCCGGGACATACCTGCCCCACATGTATGGCCCGTACAGACGCTCGGCTGCGCTCAGCCACTGCTCCACCGCGCCCGACAGCTTGCTGGTAGCCGTGGGCAGCAGGCACGGCTCGGCCCACACACGGCTCCTATTCCGGGGCAGAGAGGGTGGGCAGAGGCTGACCAGCGCCCACCCCGCTCACCCAGCAGGCCGGCCTTCTCCTTCTGGGCCCAAATACCACCCACACCTCAGAAAGCGCCCAGCCCACTGCCCCACCTCACTTGAGGGCTACCATGCAGGCCCTTCCCACCACAACGGCCAAGCCACACGCCGAGGGGGGGCTGGGTTCCTTCTGTCGCTGCGTTGAAAACACCCGCCCAAGCCTGAGGGTGCGTCAGGCTGTTGTGTGGCCCCAGCAGGAGGACGGGCTTGAGGAGGGCACTAAGGGGGCCAAGGGCCCCAGCTTCTGGTCTGGGGGTGGGTGGGGTGAGAGGAGCCTGGCAGGGATGGCCTCTGGTGGAAGCAAGAAAAGGGGGGGGCAAGGCTGGTCCCCACACTGCGGGGTCCCCAGCGGGGCAGCCACAGACGCGGGCCCCATGCCTGGCCCGTGGCGGGACTTCCCCAAAGCCTGGGCCCCCCGTGGCAGCAGCTGCTGCAGGAAGCAAGCAACAGTGGCCCTACCTAGGCCCGATGTCTGCCGGCTGGAGGTCCCCGGCCACGAGGGCCACGAGGTAGGCGGGCACAGGGTGCTCCATGTGGAAGCGGTAGACGCCCTCCTCCTCCACGTAGGTGCTCCGTGTGGCGCTCATCAGCACCTGCACCCCCGATGGGGCCTGCGTGCGAGGAGGCCCCACCCATCAGGGCACCCCATGTCCTTGATGGGGAACCCCATGCTCTGGTGGAAAACCCTACAACCCAGTCAGGGAACCCCATATCATGATAAGGAACCCCACATCCCCCAACAGGGGGATGCACCCCATGTCCATGATGGGAAATCCCATGCCCCCCGTCAGGCTGACCCCTCTCTCCAATGGCAACTCCGCACCCTGGGTCAGGAAACCCCATATCTGTGGTAGGGAGCCCCACATCCCTGATGGGGAGCCCCACGACCTGGGCCTGAGAGCCACATCCCTGTCAGGGCACCTCTCATCACAAAGAGCCCCCATGCTCTGCTGGGAACCCCTATCAGGCTGCCCCTTCCCACACTAGGGCTCCTTCCTGGAGGGTGGCGAGGAGGCAGGCCAGGCCGGGGGACGCTGACCTTGACAACAGCCGAGTAGGTGCACTTGACGGCAGGCGTGTCGAAGCAGGGGAAGAAGGAGCGGTTGCACACCGAGTGGCCCTGGGTGAAGACGAAGGGCTTGGCGTTGCCATAGGTCAGCTCGGGGTCCAGCCACCAGATCTGCAGGCAGGCGGTGGGCAGGGCATCAGCCAGTGTCACCGTCCCCACCACAGCGAGGCAAGAGGGAGCCCTGTCCCACCAGAAGGTGGCACGTGGGGACGCCAGGACACCTCTGCCAACCATGCTTTGCTTCCGGGAAGCTGGGCAGGTTTCCTGGAAAGAGCAGGGCCGTAGGAGCGGCCTCAAACCTGTGGACCTGCTCAGGCTTCTCGGCCCAGAGCCTCTGGGGGTGGCAGCTGGAGAGGAAGACAGCGGGAGCCTGGGAGGAGATGGCCTGATTGGGCTCCTCCAGGGCCAAGAGCTGCTCCTGGTCACTGTCACCTACCCGCCCCTCAGGCAGGCAGGGCAGCTGACCCAGAGCATGGCCAGCAGGAGGCCAGGTGCCCAGGAGCCAGCCCAGGGGGTCTCCAGGCCCCAGCCCCTCATCCCAGCTTCCGATGGGAAACTGAAGCACCGTCGAAGACCCAAGTCCAAATTCTCATAGGCTGGCAGCGAGGAAAATGGGAGAAAACTGGAGCTTCCTGATGACTCCACATACTGGAAACGAGCTCCTGAACCCCTGAGAATGGGACCAGGCACTTGGAGAGGAATGGGCCGGGCAGGCCAGGAGTGGCCATGGGAGGGCCACTGGGGCGTATGCAGGGGCCCTGACTCTGCTCTCCCCACGCTCCCCTCTGCCGGCCCGTGATCGCTGGAGCAAATTGGATTGTTCCTTGTCCGCTTTGGTGACCAAGCACAGAGGGGTCCTCCCAGGACCCCCCACAGCCTCTGCAAGTGATGGGTCCGTGGAACCCACGGCGGCTGCTGGCCACCCGCAGTGTTTCATGCTGAGATCACAGGAGCAGTGGACCACCACACCCAGGAGGGGCTGCCCTTCCCGCAGACCTCGGACCCAAGTGGATTCCCAGACTTGGCAGGGCTACCTATCTGCTTCTGGCCAGACTCCTGGCCAACGTTCACCGGCTTCTTTAAAAAACTTCCTTTTGGCTGCTATGTCTCTGTTCCCTCACTAGGGGACGCTTGCAGTGGTATTTTCTTTTTCTGCTGACCCCCCAGGCTGCCCCGGATGTACAGAAGGCCTGTCTGGGGAGCCTGTTCAAAACTGCAGAGTCCTGGGCCCCATCCCAGAACTGCCAGGGCCAGCACCCAGGAATCTGCATTAAGGAGACTGCAGTGGGTCCTGCTACAGGTGGTCCTTGGCCCATGCTGGGGATGGGTCCCCGCAGTCCCCCAGACCCCCTTCAACCTCGCTTTCCCCTCTCACACCTGCTCCACCACCACAGCCTCCCCTCCCACTGACCCCTCCCTTCCCTGGGGCCCTCCTCAGGTTCTGCCCATCTCAGGCCTCCTGTTCCCACCACCATGTCCACTTCTCAGCCCAGCCAGAGAGGCCCCATCCAGCACTGGTCTCCCCTTAGCCTAGCAGAGACCAATGGGGTCCACAGTCCTCCCTGGGAGTGGTGGGCTGGGGCAAACCCCCAGGCGGGCAGGGCCCTGCCCTGGAGCTGAGCCGCCAAATCCTTTCAGGGTGCAGGGGCGGAGGTGCAGCTGCTGAGGGGCTGTGAAGGAGTGGGCTACTGACTCCAGACGCCACAGTCAAGGAAGAAAGCTGTTCTTGCTGGGGGAGGGGGTAGGGGGGGTTCAGGAATGGGATGCAAGAGGCAAACTGCCTCCCGGGTGGGGGCCCCACTCCCAGGAAGGGGGGTGGGGGGGTTCAGGAATGGGATGCAAGAGACAAACTGCCTCCGGGGTGGGGGCCCCACTCCCAGGAAGGGGGGTGGGGGGG
>NC_058405.1:191847392-191849018 GCF_002201575.2 Neomonachus schauinslandi | reverse complement strand
GGGGGGTGGGGGGGTTCAGGAATGGGATGCAAGAGACAAACTGCCTCCGGGGTGGGGGCCCCACTCCCAGGAAGCAGCATGTGCATTGGCACACCGACAGGTTTAGGGATCTAGGCCTAGAACAAGCCAGGAAGAGGGGGGGCTCCGTGCACAGGCCCTGAGCCCTGTGGTGTTCCTGCTTGATGGTGGGTGCCCCGGGCCAAACCCTCTGTCCTCTGCAAGTGATCCAGTTTGCAGGCCAGGCCCCTGTCCCCAAGCCCACAGCTGCACCATCTGTGGGGACCATGACGCCCCTCCCTGCTCCAGCCCCCAGGCCATAGAAAGCCCAGAGAGGACGGCTGCTCTTATTGGCCTGACCTGATCCCCAGCAGCCTGCCAAGGGTCCTGGGCCCACCACTTTGCTGGTCATGGTCTTGAGTGGACCAGACACGAGGGCTCCAAGCTCACATATCAGGGTCAGGGAGAAGCACGTCTCTTCGTTCTCACTGCCATGCTGGAAGGCGTATCTGCCGCCTGTCAGAGCCCCAGATGACCTGAGCAGGCAGCAGGGGCCAGCAGCTAGCAGACTCGTGGGAGCTCAGGGTAGGCAGTGAGGTGGCGGGGCCTGCTGAGGGTTCCTGGGAATCATGCCAGAAGCTCACAGGTGTGTGTCTGGTCTGGGCTCTTCCCACCCAGATGTCACCTTGGTGCCCCTGGCCAGATGCCACCACACCACCTGTCCCTTTGCATGCTACAGACAGGGACAGATGGAACCCCCCAGGGCGTCTCAGAGCTGTGTGCATGCTGTGTACGTGGGGGGAACCCAGGACACCCCCATGCCGCAGGAGTGAAAGGCCCTGCTCCATCCTAAAAGCCTCACCGTGGCAGAGTGGTGCTGCAGCCACCGAGCCCGACCTGAGCCGCCTCGGCTTTCCGGCAGAGCCTTTGGGGCAGTGGGTGTTCCGTGCCCAAAGCCCTGCAGAGCCTACCTGCTTGTCTGCGGGGGCACCCAGCTGCAGCCCCGGCCAATCCTCACCCAGAAGGCCCAAGGCACAGAGCCAAGCCGGCCCTCTCTGGCTCTGGCAGCTCTGTCCCTCACAGCCACCTCCAGAGAGTAGATCAGCTGGCCCCAAGTCCTCTGAAGACGTAGGTCACACGGAGGCCCTTGCACATCTGACACCACCCCCTGGCCTGCCCCAGTGCCGGGCTCAGGCACATGTATGGACTGGCTTGTACCCACCGGAAGCTGCCCTGGCCCCAGGCAGGGACAACTCTGGCACAACTGAAAGGAGAGGCCTCCCTTGGTGGCATGCTGTCCCCTGCCCCCACCACCCACTGGCCACCACCAGGACTCTCACTCTGTCCAAGGCTCCTAAAAACTCCCCAGGCATCCGCTGGAAATCACTGAGAGCACCTGAACAGGACTCCGGGGCCCGGAGGAGGAGTGCCAGGCCGGAGGCCACGGACGCCCCAGGGCCAGGCTGGCCCCGCCCCCTCCGCAGGTGCCCCAGGCGCAGAGCCCAGGTTAAGGCCCCCTCACCTGGCAGCGCGAGGAGAGGCTGCCCGGGGACCGCCCTGAGCCCAGCCCCCAGCCCCCCGCCCCCCGCCCCGGCCCCAGCGGACTCACGGCCGGGGCGTCGGTCGAGG
>NC_058405.1:191812525-191846992 GCF_002201575.2 Neomonachus schauinslandi | reverse complement strand
CCGCCCCGCTCGGGCTCCGCTCGGCCGCCGCCGGGGGCGCTGTGCGCGGGGCCGGGCTGGGGAGCCGGGGACGCAGTGCGCACGGGACTGGGGTGGGGGCGGGCGGGGTAGCCGTGCGCGGGGGACCCGAGGTCCGGGGCGCTATACCGGGGGCCGGGCCGGGGAGCGGGAGGCGCTGTGCGCGGGGAACCTGGGAGCGGGGGACGCCGTGTGCTGGTCCGGGGGCAATGTGAGGTAAGGTTAGGCCGGGCTGGGAGCCGCGGGAGCTGTATGCGGGGGGACTGGGCGCAAAGTGCGCGGGGCCGGACAGCAAGCCGGGGTGGGGTTGGGGGTCCTGGGCGCGGGTGCCGGGGGTGTTGTGCACTGGAGGACGAGGGCGCACAGGGGCCTGGAGGCACCGGGTGGCCGAGCGGCTTCCCAAGCCCTGTGCTCTTCTGACCCGGCTCCTGAGGGTTGCTGTGGGCCAGGTTCCTGGGGCAACGGCTGCCTAGTGCAGTCTCTGCTTCTGCAGAGCCAGGGAGTGTATACACGCCTCCCTTACCGCCGCCCCCATGAGACCGGTGGTCTGTGTTGTGGGCCATGTGGAGCTCGGGGGCCTTAGGGCTGTGCTGTCTGATAAGGTAGTACTAGCCGTGTGTGGCTATTTAGATTTAAATGAAATACAGTTATGAGTTTGGTTCCTCCCTGGCATAGCCGTGTTTCAAGGTCTCCACGTGTGGGGGGGCTACTGTGTGGCTAGTGGCAACTACTGGTCCGAGTGGATATTCCATCATCGCAGAAAGTGCTGCCTTAAGCCTGGAGGCCCCACTGTTGAGCTGGTGAGTGCTGGGGCCGTAGCAGGGATCTGGCCTGCTCCCCATCCCGCCTTGCAGGGTCCTGTCCAGAGGCCTGGGTCCAGAGGAGAGGGCTGCACACCAGGGAGGCTTCAAGATCCACCAGAAGCCATGGAATGAGAGGGGCCACCAAGATGGTGCTGTTACCACGATGTAAGAATTCACAGTTTTGGGGAGAAGGGGCTCTGGGGCCTGGAAGGGCATCCAGGAGCCTCACACACCGCTCTCCTCTGCTCCATCGTCGTGTGGGACAGACGCTGCACCCAGCCAGGCATCATCCCCAAGTAGCCTTTAATCCTCTGGACTCTGTCCCTGTCTGTAACCTATGCGATGGCGCCTGCCTTCCTTCCTGGGAGTGGGGGAGGGGTGGGAGGAATGGTTAGCTGGGAGGGAGGACCAGGTCCACCCACGTGGAGCACGTGCACTGAAGCATTGCTTTAATTTTCCTTGGGTCCTCTTAGCTGGGGTAACACAACCCCAAACCCCCCGGGAATCCCAGGGCTCCTGCAGTCACCTGGGGGAGGAGGCCAGTTCTACGTCTAAGACTCAAAAGAGGAGAGAGCTGGGGTCTAATTGGTTCTCTCCGAGTTCACGTGGCCCAGTGCCTGCCCACGTGGTGGGGTTCCTGAGGTGCCAAGGGCAGAGGGTTTTAGATTGTATTCGCAGTCTTAGGAGCTTCTCTGAGCCCCTTCCCCGAGGCCAGTTGGTTCGGGCTAGAGGAACATCAGGATTGCACGTGGGTACCCACACTAGCCTGCCCTCGTCCCCTCATGACCAACCACCTGTGCCCTCAGAAGCCATCAAGGGCTTCTTGTCTTCCTGGTCCCCTGGACTTGGGGAAGCAGGGGTTTCATCTCATCCCTTCTCTGCTGGAGGGCCCTGCGTGTCTCCCCAAGGCCAATTCTGCACATAGGACGGGTGGAGTGGGGCAGCCTTGCTGGTCCACAGCTGTTAACCCCTCTCCTCCCAGGGTGGGGGTGTCTGCTACCCCACATTTATGTAAGGAACCAACAAGAGCCAGTTTTAGAGCAAACACATCTGTTTTGCAGGACTAAAGCCGGCCCACTAAGGCACCTTGTGAACTGTGAGGCCCACAGGTGGAGGGCTGTGGTTGTCCTCAGTTTCCACCCTGTCTCTGTCCTGCAGGGGACAGTGCCTTCAGCACAGCGCCAAGGCCCTTCCCCATAGCCGGTCTGGCTACCCTCCCTTACCCTGCAGCAGGGGGCTGCATTATACTCCAGCCCTCCGGAAAGCTGGAAAACCGCTGTCCAGGGGAGCAGGGCTGGGAGCAGCTGCAATGCACTTCTCCCCTCTCCCCACGTGACCTGACCCAGGGAGAGGAAGGTGGAATTGGGGCTCTCAGAGGCTGGGGTTTCTCCCACAGGAATTGCCATACTCCGGTCTTCTGGTGATCCAATCCTAGCTGGCTTGGGTGGGCTGGAGCAGTCAACACTGCCTACACCCAGCCTTCCCCTAATGCTCATGGACTGGCACCACCATTCAGGTGCACTGTGCCAGGGAGGGGACGGGTCCCTGCCTCCCCTGCTGGGAGGTGCACGTGGAGGCAGGCAGAGGTCCTAGGGAGAACTTGGCCTCTAGTAAGAGCTTCTCAAACAGAACTGGTGGGTAAAACACTGATGTGGCCCACAGAGGTCTTTCAACCTGGCTCAGCTCTGTGGCCTTGCACCTTCGTTATCCAGAGCCAGGTCAGCCAGACGGGCTGGCGGCGGGTGGGGGGGTGGGGGGGGCTCCCATGAAAGGTGCCGTGAGCATGCTGGGTGAAAACTTGGACTCAGGTCCTGGTAGACTGCTCGGCTCACCTCCAAGTCACTGTAGCCTCGCCTACCGAGTGGACACAGTGGCAGTAGCCCCTGTATGGAAGGGGGTGATGGCAAGGCGACATGAGCTCTGAGCGGCTTGGAGAGCGAGGCAGCCCACAAGCCCTGCACAGACGTGGTAGGTGGTGGCTCGGCCGCAGTGAGCTACAGGCAGGTCATGACAGGCTGCAGCGCATGGGGGCGGGAGCTGCTGATTGGTGATATTGCCAGGGGCTGGGTGCCCACCTCCAAGGTGTGGTATATGCTTGCAGCCAGGGACCAACAAAGGGTGTCACTCCTGTCACAGTCAGAACCCAGGTGTAGGTGTAACGGGGGGGCGGGGAGGGGGCCCTTTCACGGCCATCCCAGTGCCTCACAAAGTGTGAGTTTCCCATCCCCACAACTTTGGGCTCTGCTGGGTCAGGATTTGTTCCCAGGTATGCTGCTTCTACCCGGGACACAGGTGTCCCCCTGGATGGCAGGCTGAGACACCACTGACCATTCTGGGCTCCTCAGGCCACAGAGGCAACAGGCAAATGCGGGGCTGCTGGGCTGGGTCGAGTGCCTGGTCCTGACTTTGAAGGAGCAGCTGGGCTTTGCTGCCGCTCAGTGGGGCCAGGAGGAGTATGCTGAGCTTGGGACATTCTCCTGATGCCCTCAGTACTCCCGCTGAGGACGAGGTGAGGGAGGCCACAGCCCCAGTGCAGACAGGGCCACTCAGGGCCCTTCAGGATGGAGGCTCAAATCACCCTACCAGGAAAAGACCAGGACCAGCGAGGTGCTGGCTGAGGAGGAGAACACGAAATGAGTAGTGGGGAGCGGAAATATTAAACACTAATTGTGATATTTTATTAATTACGTTGATACGTATTTGGCAGCATGTATTAACCGGGGGCTGTATTATCTGTAATTTATATTGTACCCCAGTTTCCCCCCTTTTTTCCCTCCTGCTATCTTATTTCAGAGGTGTTGATGGTGATTAATTTTCTGGTATAGTCTTTAGACCATAGGATCCAGGTGAGGTGTGCCTGAACCAAAAGAGGAGTCGACACGCTCAGACGCACAGGTGGTGAATGCGTCTTCGACACGAGGGTGGCTGTGGGATGTGAGGCCGGGGCTCAGTGCTGTTGTGGAAACTGGGAGGTCAGTAAGGTCGGAGGTGGGCGCAGGCGCTAGGCTGTGGTCAGGCAGCCTCACAGCCTGGCCTGTGTTGCAGCAGTTACAGGTCTGGATTCTGCACCAGGTTCTGAGAGGGGACCAGTGTGGCGTCTGGGAAAAGCCCTGTGGGCTCCAACAGTGGCAGGCACGAGGCTTTGCCGGCAGTGTTGGTGTCCTCCAGCAGTAGCCACATCAGAGTGGCAGGCGGCCACGACTGGGGTCGGGGGATCTCCATGACTCCCATACCTTCCCATCTCCTGATCTTGGCTCCCTGGCCTTGCCCTCTGTATTAAAGACCTTTCTGCCTAAAACTCCTCACGTGGTTTGGATTTTCCTGACCAAGCCCTGTCTGGTAAAGCTGCTGACCAAGGAAGGAACGCTTCCAGTCCCCTCTTCAGTGAACACACTCCCGCCGAACTGTCAAACGGGACAGAAACGCGCATCCTTTCAGGAAGAATCGGAAATTGAAAACTGTGTGCGACAGTAAGGAAGGAGGAGAAAGACCCCCTCCAGTCAGCGCTTCAACTACCTCCAGCTCCATGCACCCTGCACTGGGGGCTGGGTGCTCTCCAAGGGTTGGAGGACTAGGGCTCATTCTGGAGCTCATCTCCTCTAGTTCCGGAGCACGGTCCCGAGGGCTCCCCGGACAGGCGGGGCAGGGACTGCAGGGCCTCCTCGTACTTCTGCAGCTGAGACCAGAAACCCGGGTTGGGCTCAGCCACCGGGCGCGCGCTCTTCACGGCCTGCGTACGAAAAGCAGAGGCTGACCGCAGCGCCTCAAGGTGCTCCGCGCCCCTAACGCCGGGAGGCCCGCCCACCTGGAAGGCCCGCCCACCTGGGAGGCCCGCCCCACCTGGAAGGCCCGCGCCAGGCTGAGGCCGCGGTGCCGCATGAGGTAGGCGGTGCAGACGGCGGCCGAGCGGCTGCGGCCGTTCTTGCAGTAGACCAGGCAGGCGCCGCCGGCGCGCACCGCAGCCTCCATGGCGGCGCAGGTGGGCTCCAGGTGCGCCAGCAGGTCCTCGGCCGGGTCGTCGAACACGGGCACGCGCAGCTCGGCCACGCCGGGCGCGCACGGGCCGGGCTGCTGGCGCGAGACGTTGACGCACAGGGTGACTCCCGCGCGCGCCAGCCGCTCCGGCGCGGCCGCGGCGCGCGCAGTCCCGAGGAACAGCGAGGGGGCGACGCGCACGAACGGCGGCGGCGCGGGCGAGGCGACCCCGGGGACCTCGCGGCGGCTGGCTTGTCCCGGGTCCATGACCCGCGCCGGGACGCCCGGTCCGCGGGACTAGTTTGGGCGGCCGGGCGGCCTGCCGGGCACCCCCGGGGTCCTAAAGGCCTCCGAGGGTCCCACCCGCGGGGCCCTGGCTGCCTCCGCATTGGCGGGGCAGAGCAGGGCTCATCCTCTGATTGGCTGCGGATGGGGATTGCGGCCATTGGCTGGGCTCGTGGACCGGCGGGCGAATGGGATTGGCCGCAGCGGGGCGGGCGGGGCCGGGACGTTGGGATGAATGGGCGGTCCCTGGGGAACGTGGAGGACCGGGAGCCGCGATCCTGCGCGGGAGGGCGGTGTTCTCTCCCGGGCATCCTGGGCTGGACAGACCGCGGCCGGGGCAGACCTGCGAGGCTGGGCTTCTAGTGCTGCAGTGCCTGTCCCTGCGCCCGGGGTGGGGGGTGGCTCACCGACGCTGGCACCCGTCCCGGAGCCGGTCTGGCCGTGGAGGGGGCGGGTAGCAGGGCCCCAGCTGGGCTCGGGGAGGTGGGCTTCTCCAGCTGCCATGCGGAGGACAGGGGGTCCCCTCCAGTATCCTCTATGTCGTTTTGTTGGTAGGCTGCCTGGCTTCGCTTCCTCTTAGGAACTAAAAATTGTATTGCCGGCTGAGGTGCCTTTTAGTACAGCTTTATGTTTGTTCCCTTTTATCCGCTTCCTAATAAATTGCCCTTTGTAATGTCTGCATTTTATTTTCCCTTTTATTGTAAAACACAGTTCATATGAAATAAAACTATTTGCTGTTAAATTTTCATTTCTTCATATACCAGTATTTTTATTTTTCTTAATTTTTGGTTCATCACTCTAACTTTTAAAAAGTTAACATCGTTTAGGGGCTCCCGGGTGGCTCAGTGGGTTGTGTCTGCCTTCAGCTCAGGTCATGATCTCCAGGTCCTTCAGGTCCTGGAATCAAGCACCGAGTTGAGCTCCCTGCTCAGCGGAGAGTCTGCTTCTCCCTCTCCCTCTGCCACTCCCCTCCCCCGCCCCCCGCTTGTGCGTGTGCTCTCGCAAATAAATTCTTAAAAAAACCCACATCATTTAATGTCCACATAGTTGCCACATAAGACTTATTCAGGTTTTTCTGATGGCCAGTGTCATTCAGGGACGTCTTTCCGGGATCCGTTTCAGTGAAAAGTAGCTGTCTTGCAACCCTGTATACAATGATCTTGCACTTTGTTTTATTCTAATAATAGTAAATGTTTTTTTCTGATTCATCTGTAACAAAACATCACAAACTCGGTGGCTTAAAACAACAGAAGTTTATTTTTCCCTGTGTGTTTGGGGTCTCCAAATCTCCCTCTTCATATCAGGACACTAGTCATTTAGTTTAAGGCACATCCTAATCCAGTATGACTTCTTGACTTGATTAGTTGCAAAGACCCTATTTCCATATAAGGTCATTCACAGGTACCAAGGCTTAGGATTTAAACTTAATGTTTTGGGGGGATGCCATTCAACCTGCAACAGATGGTATGGTTTACCAAGTTTGTAGGATATTTTGAAGTTGACCATTTCTCTCTCTCTCTCTCTTTAAAGATTTTATTTGACAGAGAGAGACACAGCGAGAGAGGGAACACAAGCAGGGGGAGTGGGAGAGGGAGAAGCAGACTCCCCGCGGAGCAGGGAGCCCGATGGGGGCTCCATCCCAGGACCCTGGGATCCTGACCTGAGCGGAAGGCAGACGCTTAACGACTGAGCCACCCAGGCGTCCCTCTTTCTCTTTTCATAGCAAAGGAATTTTATTTTATTTTTAAAGATTTTATTTATTTATTTCAGAGACAGAGCGGGAGTGGGGAGAGGAGCAGAGGGAGAAGCAGACTCTGCACTGAGCAGAGCCCCATGTGGGGGGCACAATTCCACCATCCTGAGATCATGACCTGAGCGGAAATCAAGAGTCAGACACTTAACCCACTGAGCCACCCAGGCGCCCCCCAAAGGAATTTTAAAGACAGTTTCGTTTGTGCTTAAAATTCCCAAGCTGCAATGGGAGGGAGCAGGGCAGAGATGGGACCTGAGGGGGAAGGATAAGAGGTAAAGAGAGAGGGGATCCAGGAACCAAGGTAGGTATGAAGGGAGAAGAGAGGTGAATTGGGAGATGGAGGGCTGGAGGAGGCACCCCAGAACCCTAGCCAGAATCTAGCCACTGGGGAAGGGACTGGGCATGGGCTTTGCGTATCCCTTTCCCCATGTTCTAAAGGGCAGCCTGGGCTGAGGACCCCGGACCCTGCGCCTGCAGAGAGCCCCACCTCTCTCAGAGGCCCCAATGGCTTCAGTTGCAGAAAGCCCTTGAGCCGTTTCCCACCGCTGTGCCTCTGCGCATCCTAGTCCAGTTCGCTGCACCTCGCTCCTTCCTCTGTTTGGAGAGCTCCTGCGCATCCTCTGAAGCCCTATTCAGGACTCCCTCTCCGCAGTCTTCTCCAGTGACGCCTCGGTCCACAGAGCTAATCCTTGTCTCCGTGATCTGGAACCCACAGGTCGCCTTGTCCCCGCACCGGACCAGAAGCTTCCGCTCCGTGCCTGCCACAAACTTGTACGGAACCGACAAAAACCGGCTTTGGAGTCCGGCAGAGCTCTTCAGATGTTGGCTTTACGGCGTGTTGGTACGTGGCGGTGGGGACAAGTTAACCTCGGGTAACTGTGCCTCGGTTTCCTCCGGTGTCTCATGGGCACAGTCCCCGTGCGCTCTTCGCGGGGCCGTTGGAGCATTTAGCGCTCCCCCCCGAGGAGCCCTTGGCCCAGAGCTGGCTCCCCGTCCTCTGCTGGACGTGGACGTAGGTGTCCGCGGTGGAGACGGGCCGGCCGGGTCCCCGCGCCTCTCTGGCGGGGCTCAGACGGAAGGCCGGCACGCGCAGAGGCGTGGGGGGCTCGGCGGGGGCGCCTGTGAGGTCACAGAGGGGCGCCCCGCGTTCGGCCGAGGACGCCCGTGGGCGGGGCCGGGCGCGGGGATTGGCGGAGGCCGAGAGCCGCAGCGGGCGCGTGGGCGGCGGGTGGGTCGCCAGGGAAACCCGACGCTCTCGGCTCCGGGCGCTGCTCTGGGCTGCTCTGTGTTGGCCGCTGCCCTGGGCGGACCAGGAGCGGTGGGTGCCAGTTCTCCGAGCCTCGGTGCGGCCCCGCGGCAGGGGTGCGGTTGGGATCCCGGCGGGAGCGCGGGGAGCCGGGAAGGGGCGTGTCCCGGAGCTCTGCGGGGCGGCGGGGGAGGCCTGTGCCGGGGACTCGACGCCCCCTGGGCATGGCCCTCTGTCCTCCCGGGGCCGGGACAGGCAGGAAATTTGGGGCCTGGCGGACTTCAGAGGCTGTGAGTGTGAGGTCGGGTGAGGACCGTGTCCCCGCACTTGCCCGTCCGCCCCTCGCGGGCTGGCTTTAGAGGCCCGTGGGGGAGGGGGCGCCTACTGTTTGTGGCCCCTCTGGGGCCATTAGCAGGCGTAATACTGACCCCAACAACAGGGCCCTAAGAGGTCGTGCGAGGGTGGCTCCAACCGCCCTTAATGGGGTTCCCGCCCCACTGGAGGGACGGGGACCGCCTCGGGGCGCTGGCCAAGGTTTCTCCGGAAGTTTCTAATAGGATAGGGGCGTCGACCAGGTTGGGCGGATGGGGCTTCGTTTCTCTGACGCGGATGGGGGGCTGCGGGCCTGTCCCGGGCGCCCGCCAGGAGCTCTGAGGGCTAATGTGGGTCCCTGGCTTTGCTTCCAGGTTCAAGGACGAGAGGCATGGAAAATAGTTATTCCTCAACCTTCTATTATGAAATCCCAGATGTTGACATCTATGAAAATCAGCTGGTGGGGAGGGGCGATGAGCCTGCTGCCCCCACCGAGGACCTGGGGACCCTGGAGAGCTCCAGCACAATGGATATGCTCTTTACCAAAAGGTGAGGGGTGGGGTGGGGGCTCCCACAGGGGGTCCCAGCCTGACCCTGGGGACCACTTAGCTGGGATCCAGCATTGGGGCAGGTGTTAAAAAACCGCTAAAACTTATTTTGCTCTTTAAAAGCTTGTCTCTGGAGAGACAGGAAAACCTCAACGTTGTATCAGCCACCACTGAGGAAAATTACAACACTGGGTTACGAGGCCCCTGCCTGATCTCTGCACACTCCTTCTGAGCTCACCCACCTGCCTTTCTGTGTCACCTTCTCGTGGCCTTAGGAACATCTGCTTTATACTGTGGAGTTCCCAAGTTGGTACAGCTTCTTCACAGTATGGTAACTGTGAGCAATGTGACACATCTCAGGTCTACTTTGGGCCAGGGGCTGCCCTTAGAGTCTTACCTTGGCATCTTGTGAAACCCAGCTTGTAATCCTATTGTATTTGTCCCCGTTATGGACTGAACTGTGTCTCCCTGGCTCTTACCCACTCCCAGAATTCATGTTAAAGCCCTCACACCCAATGTCATGGTGACTTGCATTCGTCGACAGCAGCTCCGCACACGCTTCAGCCCCAGCCGTCCTGGCCTCTGTCCTAGTCACAGGAGGTCTGGAGGGCCCTCTGAGCATGGGGTGCATTCCCGGAGGGTGGGCCGGGGTCCCAGAAGCTCCACCTCGGTCTGCAGCTGCTCCCGCTCCCACTGGCCCTGCCTTTCCCCAGGCTCCAGCCCGAGACCCCTGGTTGCCAGGCCGCCTTGCTCTCCTCTGGCCAGCACACCTCTCCCATGGATCATCCGTCCTTCATGCACCCGCACACCCAGCCCTGGAGATGGGGCTTTTGGGGAATAGACTTAGATGAGGTGGTGGGGCCCCATGATAAGATTAGTTCCCTTATAAGAAGAGGAAGAAGTTAAAGCTTTCTCTTTCGGCCATCTATGAACTAGGAAGCTGGCCTTCACTGGGAATGGAGTCTGCAGGCCCCCCGGTCTCAGGCTGCCAGCCTCCAGATTGTGAGAAATAAATGTGTGCGGTCCAAGCCCCCCAGCCTGTGGGGCTTGGTAATAGTCCAAACGGACTGACATAGCCCCTCTTTTACGGATGAAGAATGTCCTTGAGTCACAAGGGGTGGGGGGAAGGAACCTGTCTGGTGGCAGAACCAGGAGGTCAAGCCCTTGCTCACCTTGCCAGCTGACCAATTCCAGGGACCCCTATAGCTGACTGGTGGTGTTAATGATGTTCTTGCTTGATCTTAAACTCATTTCCATTTATGTTTTTAAGGAAATTTTCCATTTGTTCCTACTTGTTTAATTAAGGAAGTAGGATCTGTGCCATGCAGGCAAGTGGGAAGAGAAGTGGTGTATGAGTTTGTTAGGGCTGCAACAGGTCACCACAGGCTGAGTGGCCTAAACAAGAGAAATGTATTGTCTATCAGTCTGGAGGCTGCAAGTCCAGGGTCAAGGTGTGGGCAGGGTGGTTTCTTTTGAGGGTGTGAGGGAGACTCTGCTCCAGGCCACTCTCCTTGGCTTGTAAATGGCTGTCTTCTTCCCATGTCTACACGTCATCTTCTCTTCATGTGTTTCTTTGTGTCCACACTTCCCCTTGGCTGAAGGACAGTAGTCACATTGGACCGGGCCCACCCTAATGGTCACCTCTGTGAAGATCCTGTCTCCAAGTACAGCCACATGGTGAGGTGCTAGGATTTGGGCTCCAATAGAGGATTGTGTGTGTGTTGTGGGGGAGGGTAGGGACACAACTCAACCCGTAGCCACAGGTAAGCAAAGAAAAAACAAACCAAATCTGAGCCCCCAGATTTTATCATTGTTGCATGTGGGTGTCTATTTTTCCTGGCTTCTTTCTACAGATGCATCACAACACGGCAAATGGAGATTCGTGTGTTCACAGGAGATTTTGTGTCCCTTCTTTGGGCAATGCTTTGTTAAGCCTCTGTGGCTCATAGCTGGCATGGGAGGGCTGGCTGGTGTGGGGGACCAAAGTCTGGAGGTTTCTGTGCTTTGAGCAGCCCTGCTAGACCGTCCACCTGACAGTTGCACTGGGGTCCGTAGACCAGAGACACCAAGACGCAGAGTCCCCAGAGCGCCCTTCCGACTTGAGAGGGAGGCAGAGAGGGGGGCCGTGTGTGTGTGATGGGGTATAGGAGTAGGTCCCATTTTAAGTTAGGATTTGTACTTTTAGATAGCAAGAGCAGAAAAGAAGCAAACTCACCTTGATGCCCATTCTCTGCCCCTTGCTGTGCACCCACCCATCCCTGCGGCCTTCCTTCTGTCTGCTTACTGGTCAGCTTGCTGCTCCTCTGGGACCAAAGCTCCCGCTCCTTCTTTAGACCATTCATTAGTCCATGCATGTCTGCCGAGTGTCCATTTCCTGCCCAGCTGTGGGCCAGGCTGCCGGCTCCTAAGTGAAGCCCCTGCCAGGGGCCCTCTGGGCTGGTCGAGGGCACAGGCTTGCCCCACAACCAGCTGGGGTGGGGCAACCATCTGCTTCCGGGTACTAGAGCTGGTCATGCCTCCAGAGCACTGGCAGCCACTTAGCCATGTGAGACAGACATAGGTTGCCCACTTGGGCCATTACTGCACCCCCGTGCCTCAGTTTCCCTCTGCAGAATGGGGGTAGCAACAGCATCTGCCCTGGGGGGGTTGTTGGGAGGAAGGACTGAGATGGCATGTGGTTCTCTCCACCGTCACTCCTCAGGCCTGTGCCGGTGTGGGTCCTCCTTGCCCTGCTCTTCACCTTCCTAGGGACATCCCAGAGGCCCTGGAGGAGGAGGAGGAGTCCGAGGGTCCCCCCGGGGAGCAGGACCTGAAAGAGACCTACATCCAGCTGGTCCAAGGCGTGCAAGAGTGGCAGGATGGCTGTGTATACCGAGGGGACTTCGGGCTGGACATGAAGCTGGGCAATGGTGAATTCTCTTGGCCCACGGGCGAGGTAACCAGCTCCCACTGCTCCTTCGCTCCTGGCCAGTGTCAGCCAGCCACCACTCTCTCCTCTTCTTTTTCTTTTTTTTTAAGAGAGGGAGCGGGGTGGTGGGCAGAGGGAGAGGGAGAGAGAGAGTCTTAAGCAGGCTCCATTCCTAGTGCAGAGCCTGACATGGGGTTGCATCTCATGACCCTGAGATCACGACCTGAGCTGAGATCAAGAGTCAGACGCTCAACCGCCTCAGCACCCAGGCGGCCCTGGTCTCTCCTAAGAGGGACGTGAGGTGAACTTGCAGACCACCGGCCAGGAAGGGTGTTAGGCTAATGTCTTTCCCACATGAGAAATGTCTGGAGAGAAACATTCTCACAGACTTCCAGGGTCATGCCTGCGGTTGGCCTGGGTGTCCCCAGGTCGAAGCTTAGGAAGTATTACTTAAGATAAATTCTTATTCTGGGTGACTGTTTTAAAATCACAAATTACTGTATCGAGTTGTATTTATGTTGGTGAAATAGCTTTGTATTTAAGGTTAAGCAGAAGGAAAGGATCTTTTTAACAATCAAGTGAAAGCACGCTCTAGAGCCCACACAGTAGGCCATGTCCGGGACCCCAGGGGAGACCCCAGCAGACTGGCTGCCGAAGCTGCTCCCCCTGGGGCCTCTGGGAGGGTGGGGCAACCACGGCCTTGGGCAGCACCGTGGCCGACACCGGAGCTGTGGCTGCCTGTTCTTCCAGCAGGGAGATTTTCAGAGCATGGGTACGAGTGTGAGGTGGGAAGATGTCCCTGTAGGGGACTTTGATTCAGTAGCTCCAAGGGCAGTGGACTGGTGGGGCCCTGGCTCAGGCCCGGTCCTTCGCCGGGAATGCACCCCACGCTCAGAGGGCCCTCCAGACCTCCTGTGACCAGGACAGAGGCCAGGATGGCTGGGACTGAAGCGTGTGTGGAGCTGCTGTCGACGAATGCAAGTCACCGTGACGTCAGTGATCAAGCACGGACCCCGTGGGTTGTTTATTGTCTTAGTTCTCAGCTAGGTTCTCCTTTGTCCCAACACTGTAGTGTCCCACAGCCCCGTTCATGGCTTTTGGGAGGTTTGGTTGCCCTGTCCTGCAGAGCACAGGTTCTCCCCATGAAGGGAGACCACAGTTGGGCGGGGGTATTGTGATGGAGCCACGGCTTCATTATTGCTGGCAGGGACCTCGGGTCCACTGAGCAGATGCTCATCCAGCTCACGAACTGGAGAGGCCAGGGGACAAGAGGGCATGCCACTCATGAGCAGTGACCTTAAACACGTTAACTGTGTTCAAAGGACCGGACCAAGCATGTCAGCTCCGGCTGGTGAGATGAGGCTCCTGGTCTGTGCGGAGGGCCAGGGAGGGATGGAGCCAACGATGGACAGGGTCCCTCCGGTGCTTTCTCCCGGGGAGTGGACAGAAATCCACATGCATACACACTCAAGTAACCAGAGGGTTAAATGTCCCCCCTGCAGTTCTACACAAACAATTTGCCAGTCAACATTTTTTTTTAAGTTTGGTGGACTCTGATTTGCTCCACAAAACCATGTTAATTAGATGGGTGTTGGCGGAAGATGGGCAGCCCCAGCCCAGTGCCTCTCTGCTCAGTGAGTGTCCTTGCGCTGGACGGGCTCCTCAGAACCATAACTGAGCCTGCATTCAACCCAGGTGAGACTGAAAAGGGCCTTTGTTGGCTCTTGGAACTGAAAAGTCCATCACTGGGGGTCATGTGGCCCTAGGCTTGGCTGGATCCAGGGATTCCAATGACCCTGTGGGGCCCCTCTCTCCCCATCTCCATGTGGGGGGTCCAGACTGACCCTCTGCCATCTGGCAAGCCCACGGGAGCTGCATCACATGCTCCTGGAAGAGGAAAGGCCCTAGCAGGACACTAGTCTGGCTTGGGCATGGGTCCTGTGGCCAAGCCCAGGTCAGGGCTGGGGCTGGGGGTCAGGAGTCCTCAGGTTGGCCAGTCTTGGTACCGTGTGCCTGGGGGCTGGGGTCAGTCCACCGCCAACCCCATAGGGAGTCTTCTCCATTACCAGAGGAAAGAGAAGGGACACTAAGCAGGCAGCAGGCAGCATCCTATTCCTCCAGAGTGGGCTCTGAGCATTGCTGGGCCCGGCCTGCTCCTGGTGTGGAAAGAGGCTGTCAGCCATGCACCAGGGTCCGGTCTGGCTGTTGGAAAGTGCTCGGAATGGGCATCACATTCTTTTTTCCTCCTGAGACCCCAGGAGAGGGGCAGGCTTGGACAGACCCGCCCCTAACATCGGTGGGGCTTGGGACAAGAGCGGACAGAGGCCCGCATCCATGGCTCAGTATGGAGGCGTTTTAAATCAAAGCCACACCAGTGCTCCCCAGCAGGGTCCATAGCCTGCCCCCGGGGCCACACAGGGGAGTCCGAGGCTGGTGCTCCCTCCCCCACCCGGGCCAGCCTGCAGCCTGTGAACCCAGGCAGGATGGAGCTGAGCCCAGGGCAGAGCTCCTGAGTGGAGCCGGCTCCGGCCCAAACCCAGTCATGGCTGTAGCAACACCTGTCCAGATGCCTCTGCCTGAGCTAGGGCAGGCGAGGGCGAGCGCGGCCACTGGGGCGCGGACCGCCTGGCACCTGCTCTGCGGCGCGTAGGTGACCATCTCTAACAGACAGCATGCACCCCAGCTTGAAGGGGGCCCGTGGCCAGAGTGGCTCTGGAAGGCTGGGGGGGTGGGGAGGAGCAGCTTCTCAGGCGCACCCGGCGCGGGGCTCTCTTCACAGTCTTACCACGGGCAGTTTTACCGCGACCACCGCCACGGGCTGGGCACCTACCTGTGGCCCGATGGCTCCAGCTTCACCGGCATGTTTTACCTGAGCTACCGAGAAGGCTATGGCACCATGTACCAGAAGACCAGGCTCTTCCAGGTGAGGGGCGGGGCCGCCCAGTGTGCGGGGTTGGGGCGGATGTGCCCCGTGTGCAGGGGAGAGGTGGGGTCCTGCATGTTCAGGCCACTGGATAAAAGGATATTAGGTTCTGGGAAATTTTATTTGTGCAACAAGTGGTAGCTTTCTTATTTTTGGAGATTAAAACAGTACCAGTAATAAGATACAATAATAAGGCTCATGAGAAGAAGACGAACACAAGTGAGAAGACAGGCCTCTTCCGGATCCCATTTTCCAGAATAGGGCTGGGTATCAGCGCTCTGTGTGTCCTTTAGAGTCAACTGTAAATGCACATAAATGTTTAGTTTTTTATACATAAACTGGATCGTTCCACCTAGAGTGTCTTGAAGCTTGCAGATGAGATACATTTCTTCCTCCTATTTCCTCACAGTAAACCCCACCCACTTTAGTATATATACAGTTTCACAAGCCTAGAGCTGTGTGAACACGCTGGACCGTTCCATCCGTCGATGTTACCCGTGCCCCTTTGGGACTGGTCTCTCCCCTCACTCCAGCTCTTGGCCTGTCCTTTGGCCTATAATTTACCTTTGCAAGAATGTCCTGTTAACAAAATACAATATGGGGCGCCTGGGTGGCTCAGTTGGTTAAGCGACTGCCTTCGGCTCAGGTCATGATCTTGGAGTCCCGGGATCGAGTCCCGCATCGGGCTCCCTGCTCGACGGGGAGTCTGCTTCTCCCTCTGGCCCTCCCCCCTCTCATGTGCTCTCTCTCATTCTCTCTCTCTCAAATAAATAAATAAAAATCTTTAAAAAAAAATACAATATGTATGGGGCGCCTGGGTGACTCAGTTGGTTAAGCGACTGCCTTCGGCTCAGGTCATGATCCTGGAGTCCCAGGATCGAGTCCCACATCGGGCTCCCTGCTCGGCAGGGGGTCTGCTTCTCCCTCTGCCCTCTTCCCTCTCGTGCTCTCTGTCTTTCATGCTCTCTCTCTCAAATAAATAAATAAAATCTTTAAAAAAAAAATACAATATGTAGACCTCTCACTTAGCAAAATGCGTTGGAGATCCACCTGCGTTGTAGTGAGCCCGTAGGTCCTTCCTTAGTGCTGAGCGCTTGGGCAGCGCCTGGCTCTGCCACAGTTGTCCCACTGTTGTCCAGTTTCCAGCTTTGGGCGGTTATGAATCAGACTGCTGTAAACATTTATATATGGTGTCTTGTGCACGTGTGTGTGCACATGTGTGTGTTCGTGAGCACGCGCAGTCCCCTCAAGGCCCTGAGGCCCATTGGAGTCAGTCTCCAGCCCCCCCCTCCACCAGCCTCCAATGACCCTGCTCTGCCAGTTAGCACAGGTCTCCCTTTCCTGTCATTTCAGGTCCTGGGGACCGTGCCGTGGGGGGCACTTCCTGTGTGAATTCTCTGGTGTAGGGCATGATTCTTTGGAGATTTAGACGTATTTGCGTATGTCAGCAATTCGTTTCTTTTACTGGGAAGCAGTATTCCATTGCGTGGATATGATACACAGTTTTGATTTGATCTTTCCAGTTTTTGGTTATTACGAATGAAGCTGCTAAGAACATTTGATTACAAGTCCTCACGTGCATGCATGTCTATTTTTGCATTTGGGTAAATACCTGGGAGGGGACTGCTGGTCGTATGTTAAGTGTATGATAAATTTTACAGGACACCTCCGAGTGGTTTTCCAAAGTGGCTGTGCCACCTCCCGTCTCAGCCCATCACATGTGAACGTTGTCCTTGCTCCACATCTCTGTCAGTACTTGGTGGTGTCTGTTTTCATTTTAGCCACTCTTAGGCTTATCAGTATTTCTTTCCTAGTTCTTGCTTTTTTTTATATCCTAGTTACAAAATCTTAGCTTAACCCAAGGTGACCAAGATTTTCGTCCGTGTTCTCGTCTACGTGTTATGGTGTTAGCGCTGACATTTAGCTCTGTGATCCGTTTTGAGTTCACTTTTGCATTTCACGTGAAGTGGGGGTGAGTCCTCCTCCCCTCCCCTGTCCCCACCCATGGGTGTCCAGCTGGTCCCCTGCCGTCGGTGAGAAGACTGTTCTTTCTCCACTGCTGGCCTTTGCACCTTTGTCAAAAACCACACGGGAGACACATGTCTGGTTGTCTTTCTTCATGTGATGTCAGGATTGGCCAGTGGGGGCCGGGGTCTGCAGTCCTATCCCGTCTGTTACCATGGCGGTCTCATCTTACTTCTCGTGATTTTGGAGAATACCGATGACCGTTATTTCATGAGAGGGTGTAAGACAGTGACCTTCTAAATCCACAATTCCTCCTCCATTTGTTAACTAGAATTCTTTTCTAAAGATTTTATTTATTTGACAGAGAGATAGAAGAGCACAAGCAGAGGAATGGCAGAGGGAGAGGGAGAAGCAGGCTCTGCACTGAGCAGGGAGCCCGATGTGGGACTCGACCCCAGGACCCTGGGATCATGACCTGAGCCGAAGGCAGACACTCAACCATCTGAGCCACCCAGGCGCCCATGTTAACTAGAATTCTTTTATCTACAACATCCTTCACCAGCTGTCTGGTTACTTGGAGGTAGTTTAATGGGAAAAGCAAAATGACACTTGATTGTTTCCCTTTCTTTGCTGGTTGTCAGAGTTGGAAGGTGATTACTGTCAAACATTCTTCAGAGGTGGTCAGTGGAGCTTAGTGGGGTTTTTCTGTATTTTTATGAACTCATGGATTTTAATATACTTGGTTTATCTCCGTACATGGCAGTCGTTAGGCTTTTCGGTGCCCAGTTGGCACTCTTTGGTCAGGGGGAGCCTCTTTCGTTTGGCTCTTGCAATTGACACAACTCCAGCAGGCTTTGGTGGCTTTCTTGCCTTTTGCGGTGAGGAGTCGTCCCCAGGTCATCCATACACTTCCTGCCCTGGACCCAGAATCGACTTTATCTGGCAGGCCTGGTTCCACAGTGGGAAATGGTGTTTAGAAACCACAGTTTGGGTGCTTATTACTACTGTGTTGGCTTGGTTTTCATATTTAGTATTTTCAGTAGGAGATCTAGATAATATATATTTTCTAAATGAGAAAAGATACCACTAGTTCATACTGATGTCTCCAAATCCAGTTTAGGAATACAGGGTTTTTACTCAACAGCCATGGTATTGTATTTGCATATCTTTCCTCTTAGTCTTAAAAATCCTCATTTCTAACCATTAACAACATTTCTACCTATTTTACCTCATAAAATATGTATGACAGTTCGGAATAATAACATAGCACTGGGACCCCACGCGTCCTGAAAGCAACTCAGAGCTCCTTTGCCTTCCTTTTGCCCTGGGGCTGACCCCACAGGAATGTTGAGTCCAATCACGGGACATAATTCCTCTCTGGGCAGTTAACCCACCACCTGGGAGGAGAGCTGCACTCACTCGCTTTGCTTTTGTTTTTTTAGGATTTGATTTTTTAAATCTTGCCTTAATTTTGTTTTATACTTATGTAAAAAACTGATATTTTTCTGAAGGCAAATCTAGCAAACAGGGTCCACCCAGAGGAGTCCAGCGTCCATCCCTTCTCTTCTCTCTGGCATCCTGTCCTGTCATTGGTGACTGTTTCTACAGCTTTATCTTTGCAGGTGCAACCATGAGCCCCGTGCGCTTGCGCGTTCCTCCCCACTTAGACGGCGGGGACTGCGCTCTTCGCACTTCTGACGGTTGCCTGCAGTTTCCCATCATCCGGGCATCTCGTGTCCTTACAGCTGGTTGGGAAGGGTTGACCACCGGGAGCTTTTCTCCAGGCTTTGTTGTGCCAAAGGGCATGGCGGTGACGGTCTTGCTCATCAACAATTCTGTGCTTTTGTTGGTGATCTCTGGGATATATTCATTCCTAGGAGGGCATTGTTCAGTCACAAAGTAAATGTGTGTCAGAGACAAACGCTGTGGCATGTTGCGTCCTGCAGACATAACCGTTATTAGGATTATATTTTATTAGTATGATTATAGTTTGCTGCTATACATACTGTCGTGAACGTATGTTTGACCATAGCTTTGATGACGTTGGGATTATTTCCTTATGATGGATTCCTGGAAGGGGAGCTCTTGGGTCAGCTCTCGGGGCACAGGCGCCTTTGGACTCCTCATAGATGTGCAGCAGCTGCTTTTCCGACTGCCTGCCTCCCTGCACCCCCTTTCCTTGCCCTGTCCCCAGTCTTTCCCCGCCCATGGATCTTGTGGCTCCTGCCTCCTGGGTGACAGGAGCTTCCAGGTTGAATGTGCCCCGCCCCACCAAGCCACTTTCACAGACCGAGGTGGCACTTCGTGCCCTGTGCAGCTTCTTCCCGAAGTACCTCTGCCCCCCTCCCCCCACCTCCTGCACAATGACGTCATCCTCAGAGCGTTTTCTTTTCATTTCTTTAGCCTGTTGTAGACTACGAGCTTCTTGTGCTCAGGGCCGTGGAGCTTGGAGCCTTACATCCCAAGTGCCCAGGCCCGGGGCTTGCAGCCAGAGAGCCCTGACACAGCAGCCATGGCCCGGTTCACAGATGTGGGCACAGCTCCCGGGAGTGAACCAAATGCCCCTGCTGTGTCAGGCCTCCGCAACTTCGCCCAGGCTGTTTCCTCGGCCCTCCCAGTGACCTCCAGGCGTCCTTCAGTGCCAGCGCAGGGAGCATGCAGCTCTCCTGGGAAGCGGGGTCTCTCTCTGAGCTCCCGGTGCCAGAGCCCTTCTCCCAGTTTCCTTGGGTAGGGGGGGCGGCATTGCCTTTCATTCAAGGCCCTCCTGGCCCTTCCCTCTGCACCCATGCTCCGCCCAGCACAGACACCGTCCCACCCAGTGGGAGCACCCAGAGAGGCCCAGGAATCACTGCACCCGGCTGGGTTCACTGGGTGCGTGCGTTAGCCCCGCCTCCTCCTCCCCCTCCCTTCTTCCCCATCCTCCCCCTCCTCCTCCTGCCTCCTCGGTTCATGCCTGCTGGGGTCTCTGGGACCCAGTGCCCAGCATCTCCGACCCCCATGCTGCTGGGGTGCCTGGGCTGGGCCCCTAGTGCTGCAAGGGGTTCCCTGAAATGAGCCCACACGTGGTATCCCCGACACGCTCCACCCTGAGACCCCCGGGCGTGTCCCCACTTTCCCAGTAAGGCCACCCCTGACCACCCCAGGCCCGTAGCACCTTTCTCCACCCACGTGTTCCATATTTACACATTTGCTTTTGGCCCCTGGGCCTGGTGCATACTAAGCCTCTGCAAATATTTGTTGAATGAATGAATACATTTCTTAGGAAGGTTTAATTTTTTGATTTTGAGAAGCCAGTTGCAGAGCAGACGGCCCTGCTGAATTCTCTCTTTTGCCCTAGTGAACTTTGTTTTGCAGGGGCTGTACAAAGCCAACGAGCGGTTTGGGCCAGGCATTGAGACCTACCCCGACGGCAGCCAGGACGTCGGGCTGTGGTTTCGGGAACACCTCATCAAGCTGTGCACAGAGGTCCCCAGCAGCTTCTCCATACACGACTACCCTGAGTACTCAGGCTTCCTTACGCACTCTCCTGCTAGAATCAGCCTCTTGGGCGAGGAGAAAATGGAGTGGGACCTGCATGAGGAACAGGACCCCTTTTTCTACGACTATAAGCGGTTTCTTCTGAATGATGACTTAACTCTGCCTCCAGAAATGTACACTTACTCAACCGACAACAGCCACCTGCCCATGACCTGCTCTTTCCGCAAAGAATTAGATGCCCTGATCTTCCTTAACGATGTCCCTCCGTTTGTTGAGGACAGCGAACCCTGGTTTATAAAAAATGAGACCCCTTTGATGGTCAAAATCCAGAAGCAAGCTTATAAGTACAGGTAAGTCATCACATCGTTCATCACCTCAGCGCCTGGAAGGCCTGCTCCTCCCCGCCGCTGACGGGCCTGCGCTCAGTGCTGGGCCCCCAGAGGCCTCCGGCGCCTGGCTGAGTAACTTGCAGGGTTATTTGTCAGGTTAAATCATATGTGCTCTCCTGTTTGACTGAGGCAGCCCCGAGATGGAGGGGGAGGGAAAGCCGTGACGGGCCTGTGAGCAGGGACATGTCCCCGGGTTTCGAGGAGAGGGGTGGGGCAGGCAGGTGCTGGGACCATCGATGTTCATACAGGGTATTGGGATGCCGGATCCTGCTCACCCAGTCTTGGGGGCAGGAGTGGTCAGGGGGTTGCTTGGTGAGCATGGAGAAGAGTGTAGAGCCTCGCAAGGGGATGTGGAATAGGGTCAACTCCTGAGTTGATGGGGCTGAGTTCAAATCCTGGTTCTGGGACCCTGTGTGTGTTTTCTCTGTACTGGTCGGAGCTTGCGCCCCAGCCTCTGCAGGTTGTGTCTGCGACTAGGTGTCTGGTAGGTCGGGTATCTACGCGAGGTCCACACAAAGAGAAGGGACTGCTGTTACCCTGATGTATGAGTAAGGATCTCACGCGAGAGCCAAGGTGGGAGAGCAGGGTAGGAGTAGGCTGGGGGCTGGCGGAGCCTCTGGCTTTTCCAAAATGGCTGGGAAAGATGGAGCTGCTTCGTTGGTCTCCAAAGACACCCTTCTTCCCCACCCCAGCCCTGGAAAAGTTAGCAGCTACTTGATGAAAACTGATATTTTAAGTTAAAATTTTGAAGAATATTTTCATTTGTTTACTAAACTTTGTCTTCTGATATCACTAAACTGTTTTAGAATTCATGTTTGGTAAACACAAGTGGCTGGCTACTTATGCATTCATGCTTCCCCCCACTTAATCCCTCCACCCATCCCTCCCTCCGTCCCTCCCTCCCTCCAGCCATTCATCCATCAACCCACTCACCCACCCACCCCTCCATCCATCCACCTAGCCATCCATCTGTCCATCCATCATGCAGACGTCAGCTGAGCCAGTAATTGTTGATAACTGTTGGGCACAGAAGGTGCCATAAATCCATAGATTGTTGACGGTGGAGGAGGTTATGTGTACACAGGAGGCTTAAGTGTGGGCTGGTGAATGGGTCATGGGACTTGCCTGTTATCTACTCAAAAAGTGAATGAGCAGAGGTGGGATGTGAGTGCTTGGTGCTGAGTGCCAGACCCATGTGTGTGCCTGGCCTCCTTCCTGCCCGGGGCCCCTCCTATGAGAGCCCCTTTCCCAGCACACATGAAGGGACCGATGAATCAGGTATGTGCAGGGCCCATGATAAGCCTGAGCATCTGCACCTGAGGGCCACGAGTCACACCACAGTGCTGCGTCCACGCTAGCTGTGATTGCTCAGTGGTGCAGCCCCCAGGGCTCAGGGTGCCTGAGGAGTGGACTGTAAGGGGAGGAAAAGGGCCTGGGGCAGGGCAGGGTAAGGAATGAAGAGAAGGGGTATAGGAGAGAGGGCCCCGAGTGGGGGTCCTGAGCTGGCCTAACACCACTGAGGCCCACCGTGTTGCCAGGAACAAGAAGGCCCACAGCAGCTGGAACATGGGTGCCATCCTGGAGGGGGACCGGAGAAGCTTTGCATGTCGTGGGCCCAAGGAGCGGCTTGCCAAGGACATGATCCTGAGGGCTGGGGAAGGGAACTATGACTGGATCTACGGGATCCTCAGGGATGACCTCGCCAGCGCTGATGTGGCTGATGCCAAGGGCTACACTGTGCTCGCTGCGGCCGCCGTAAGTCCCCATGCGGGGTGCCCCCGGCACTGTGGACCCGTGACAGTCTGGGGTCCTCTCCCCTCTGCGGGGCTGCTGTCCTCCCAGCCATAAGTGGGATGCACAGGGTCAGATGGCAGAGAGGCTGGGGCGTGTTGATCTTCCCACGCCGCTGTCTCTGAGTCACTCAGGTACCTGCTGTCCTCACGAGGCTGGCTTCCTCCCTCCAGGTTCACTGTCACAACAACATTATCAACCTTCTGCTGGACCACGGGGCCGACGTGAACAAGTACACAGACGAGGGCCTCACGGTGCTCAACATGTGCTTCCTTCTCTACTACCCGTCCAGGTGCTTCAAGCCCAACATCGCTGAGCGGACGGCGCCCAAGCCCCAGGTCAGCCCCTTGACCCTGCAGCCCGGCCTGGTGTCTGTAGCACCCTGTCCCCCATCCCCTGTCCCCCATCCCCCATCCACCTGTCCATGTCTCCTGGCCGTGGTCCCCGGCCTCCCTGTCTCTGTGCAGATGGGCTTCAGATGGGGTGAAGGGACACTGCGGCCCGCGGGCGGGAAGTGGGAGGCAGGGACGGAGCCAGCATGCCCGCTCAGTGTCCTGAGCTCTTACCGCAACGCCAAGGGCTATGTGTCCCATCCGAGCCACATGCACAGCAGTCGGCCCAAGACCCCTCCTGTGGGCCCCAGGGAACGAGACTCGGAGGGAGGGGGGGAAGGCTGGTGATTCAGGAGTGAGGCACCCCTTTGCCCGTTGTGAATAGAACTGCCCAGAGGTCCCTGGTCAAGCGTTAGCGTGAACTCCTGCTTTGGGTTGTGTGGGATGTACCCCCAGCCGTGGGATCGTGGGGTCACGTGGTGGTCCTGTGTTTCGTCCGTCCGGGAGCTTCTGAGCCCTGCCGCTGCTGCAGGGGGTATGCCTCCGTTCCAGGGCAGGCTCGGGGCCTCACAGCTGGCTGGGCAGTGCCCGAGGGCCTGCTCTCTGCAGCGCAGGGCGACCTCCGTGGCCTGTCTCCTGAGCGCCGGCTGCAGGGGCCGCGTCTGCACACCCCTCAGGGAACCCTGGACCCTAACTGTCAGCCCTGTGAGGCAGGCCCAGCCTGGGACTGACCTCCTCCCAGCAAGCCTTCCGTGGGGGCTGCGGCTTTCTGTCCTCGTGGTCAGGGCCCCTCCTGGGCAGGTGAGGGAATGGTGCTGGAAAAAGTCCCCTTGCTGGGACTCTTCTCTCACCTTAACCCTGTCTCCTGAATTTCTTCCTTGAGAAGAGGCGGGCAGAGCTCCTCAGGTACCAACACATGGCCCCCACCCCTGCTTCTCTAGGGCAGGCCTCGGTTCCTGCCTTCAGTTCCCTTAGGTGGGACCACACCAGCTCCTGAGGATTTCAGGGTGGGGAGTGGGTAAGGGAGCAGGTGCACGCGGGGAGGAGGCCAGAGCCCACCGGTTCCCTGCTGTCCTGGGTGGGGTGGGGGCCAGAGCCCACCGGGTCCCCGCTGCCTTGGGTGGGGTGGGGGGGTCAGGTGCACGCCGGGTCCCCGCTGCCCTGGGTGGGTCCTGTGTGCAGGCGGCAGGGAGAGATCTCCCGGGAGGCGGAAGCTGAGGAGCCCGCAGGAAGTCGAAGGTGGAGGGTTTGAGAACCAGCTGTAAGGTCCTTTTGCTTTTATGGCACCATTCATTTGTATCTGGTTTGTGAGTACACGCTCCTTCTTGGCCAGAAGTTGTTAACGTACAGAAACAACGACTTTCAAGTTCAAAGGTGATGGTGTGAACAGAGGTCCTGTGCTGTCACCCCTTCGTTGGGAGTGTTGTCCCCACAGCTTCTCCAGGTCCACAGCGTCTCCAGGGGACCCTGCCTGTAGGGGAAGAAGCCTCATCCATTATTGGTGAAGGCAGCAAGAGCCCCAGAAAGCGTTTTATTTGTACACTTAAAATACTGGTAAAAATCACTCCTCTGCCTTTCTTTTGAATGTCTCATTCCGAGACACACGGCTGTTCAGGGAGGCGTGCGGGGAACGCCGCCGACTAAGCAGCTGCCGGCAGGTGGAGCTCCCACCACGTCCCCACGCCCGCCGTGCGCAGCTTAGGGCGAATTCCATCCGCATCAGCGGGCTTCAGCCACAGAGCCGTCCCCTAAAGACAGGTTCTTTTTTTTTATTTTTTATTTTTTATTTATTTTTTAATTTTATTATGTTATGTTAGTCACCATACAATACATCATTAGTTTTTGATGTAGTGATCCACGATCCGTTGTTTTCATATAACACCCAGTGCTCCATGCAGTACATTCCCTCCTTAATACCCATCACCGGGCTAACCAATCCCCCCTCCCCCCTCCCCTCTAAAACCCTGTTTGTTTCTCAGGTCCATAGTCTCTCATGGTTCATCTCTCCCTCCAATTCCCGCCCCCCATTTTTCCCTTCCTTCTTCTAATGTCCTCCATGTTATTCCTTATGTTCCACAAATAAGTGAAACCATATGATAATTGATTTTCTCTGCTTGACTTATTTCACTTAGCATAATCTCCTCCAGGCCCATCCATGTTGATGTAAAAGTTGGGTATTCATCTTTTCTGATGGCTGAGTAACATTCCATTGTATATATGGACCACGTCTTCTTTATCCATTCATCTGTTGAAGGGCATCTTGGCTCTTTCCACAGTTGGCTATTGTGGACACTGCTGCTATGAACAGTGGGATGCATATGGCCCTTCTTTTCACTACATCTGTGTCTTTGGGGTGAATACCCAGTAGTACAATTGCTGGGTCATAGGGTAGCTCTATTTTTAAATTTTTGAGGAACCTCCACACTGTTTTCCAAAGTGGCTGTACCAACTTGCATTCCCACCAACAGTGTAAGAGGGTTCCCCTTTCTCCACAACCTCTCCAACATTTGTTGTTTCTTTCCCTGTCCATTTTGGCCATTCTAACTGGTGTAAGGGGGTATCTCAGTGTGGTTTTGATTTGAATTTCCCTGATGGCTAATGATGATGAACCTTTTTTCATGTGTCTGTTAGCCATTTGTATGTCTTCTTCAGAGAAGTGTCTTTTCATATCTTCTGCCCACTTTTTGACTTGATTATTTGTTTTTTGGGTGTTGAGTTTGAGCAGTTCTTTATAGATCTTGGATACCAGCCCTTTATCTGTAGTGTCATTTGCAAATATCTTCTCCCATTCTGTGGGTTGCCTCTTTGTTTTGTTGACTGTTTCCTTTGCTGTGCAGAAGCTTTTTATCTTAATGAAGTCCCAGAAGTTCATTTTTGCTTTTGTTTCACTAGCTTTTGGAGATGTATGTTGAAAGAAGTTGCTGTGGGCGATGTCAAAGAGGTTACTGCCTATGTTCTCCTCTAGGATTTTGATGGATTCCTGTCTCACATTGAGGTCTTTCATCCACTTTGAGTTTATCTTTGTGAATGGTGTTAGAGAATGGTCGAGTTTCATTCTTCTGCGTGTGGCTGTCAATTTTCCCAGCACCGTTTATTGAAGAGACTGTCTTTTTTCCATTGCATGTTTTTTCCTGCTTTGTCAAAGATTATTTGACCACAGAGTTGACGGTCCATATCTGGGCTCTCTATTCTGTTCCATTGGTCTGTATGTCTGTTTTTGTGCCAGTACCATGCTGTCTTGGTGATCACAGCTTTGTAATATAGCTTGAAATCGGGCAACGTGATGCCCCCAGCTTTGTTTTTCTTTTTCAACATCTCCTTGGCGATTCAGGGTCTTTTCTGATTCCATACAGATTTTAGGATTGTTTGTTCCAGCACTTTGAAAAATGTTGTTGGAATTTTGATCGGGATGGCATTGAAGGTATAGATTGCTCTGGGTAGCATAGACATTTTAACAATGTTTATTCTTCCGATCCATGAGCATGGGATATTTTTCCATCTTCTTGTGTCTTCTTCAATTTCTTTCGTGAGTGTTTTGTAGTTCCTAGAGTATAGATCCTTTACCTCTTTGGTTAGGTTTATTCCGAGGTATCTTACGGTTTTCGGTGCTATTGTAAATGGAATCGTTTCTTTAATTTCTCTTTCTACAGTTGCATTGTTAGTGTATAAGAAAGCAACTGATTTCTGTGCATTGATTTTGTATCCTGCCACATTACTGAATTGCTGGATGAGTTCTAGTAATTTGGGGGTGGAGTCTTTTGGGTTTTCCACAAAGTATCATGTCGTCTGCGAAAAGAGAGAGTTTGACTTCTTCTTTGCCAATCTAAATACCTTTTATTTCTTTTTGTTGTCTGATTGCTGTTGCTAGGACTTCTAGTACTATGTTGAACAACAGTGGTGAGAGTGGGCACCCTTGACGTGTTCCTGATCTTAAGGGAAAGACTCTCAGCTTTTCCCCATTGAGAATGATATTCGCTGTGGGTTTTTCATAGATGGATTTTATGAGCTTGAGGAATGTTCCCTCTATCCCTATACTCTGGAGAGTTTTAATCAGGAAAGGATGTTGTATTTTGTCAAATGCTTTTTCTGCATCAATTGAGAGGACCATATGGTTCTTCTTCCTCCTCTTATTAATGTGTTCTATCACATTGATTGATTTGCGAATGTTGAACCACCCTTGCATCCCGGGGATAAATCCCACTTGGTCCTGGTGGATGATCCTTTTAATGTATTGTTGGATCCTATTAGCTAGGATTTTGTTGAGGATTTTGGAATCCATATTCATCAGGGATATCGGTCTGAAATTCTCCTTTTTGATGGGGTCTTTGCCTGGTTTTGGGATTAAGGTAATGCTGGCCTCATAGAATGAGTTTGGAAGTTTTCCTTCTGTTTCTATTTTTTGAAACAGCTTCAGTAGAATAGGTATTATTTCTTCTTTGAATGTTTGGTAGAATTCCCCAGGGAATCCATCAGGCCCTGGACTCTTGTTTTTTGGGAGGTTTTTGATCACTGCTTCAATCTTGTTACTGGTTATTGGCCTATTCAGGTTGTCAATTTCTTCCTGTTTCAGTCTTGGCAGCTTATAGGTTTCCAGGAAGGCATCTATTTTATCCAGATTGCTCAGTTTATTGGCATATAGTTGTTGATAATAATTTCTAATAATTGTTTCTATTTCCTTGGTGTTAGTCGTGATCTCTCCCCTTTCATTCATAATTTTATTAATTTGGGTCCTTTCTTCTTTTGGATAAGTCTGGCCAGTGGTTTATCAATCTTACTAATTCTTTCAAAGAACCAACTTCTAGTTTCATTGATTTGATCTGTGTTTCTGGTTTCTAATTCATTGATTTCTGCTCTAATTTTAATTATTTCTCTTCTAATGCATGGCTTAGGCGTCGTTTGTTGCTTTTTCTCTAGTTCTTTAAGGTGTAGAGTTAGTTGGTGAATTTGGGATTTTTCTATTTTTTTGAGTGAGGCTTGGATGGCTATGTATTTCCCCCTTAGGACCGCATTCGCAGTATCCCATAGGTTTTGGACCGATGTGTTTTCGTTCTCATTGATTTCCATGAATTGTTTAAGTTCTTCTTTGATTTCTTGGTTGACCCAAACATTCTTGAGCAGAGTGGTCTTTAGCTTCCAAGTGTTTGAATTTCTGCCAAATTTTTTCTTGTGATTGAGTTCCAGTTTTAGAGCATTGTGGTCTGAGAATATGCAGGGAATAATCTCAATCTTTTGGTATCGGTTGAGACCTGATTTGTGACCCAGTATATGGTCTATTCTGGAGAAAGTTCCATGTGCGGTCGAGAAGAATGAATATTCTGTTGTTTTAGGGTGGAATGTTCTGTAAATATCTATGAGGTCCATCTGGTCCAATGTATCATTCAAAGCTCTTGTTTCCTTGTTGATTTTCTGCTTAGATGATCTGTCCATTGTAGAGTGGAGTATTGAGGTCTCCTACAATTAACGTATTGTTATCAATATGACTCTTTATTTTGGTTAACAGTTGGCTTATGTATATGGCTGCTCCCATGTTGGGGGCATAGATGTTTACAGTGGTTAGATCTTCTTGTTGGATTGACCCTTTAAGAATGATATAGTGTCCTTCTGTGTCTCTTATTACAGACTTTAGTTTAAAATCTAATTTGTCTGATATAAGAATTGCTACCCCAGCTCTCTTTTGAGGTCCGCTGGCATGGAAGATAGATCTCCATCCCTTCACTTTCAGTCTGGATGTATCTTTAGGTTCAAAATGAGTCTCTTGTAGACAGCATATGGATGGGTCCTGTCTTTTTATCCAATCTGCAACCCTGTGCCATTTTATGGGAGTGTTTAGGCCATTCACGTTGAGAGTGATTATTGAAAGATATGAATTAATTGTCATCATGTTGCCTGTGAAGACTTTGTTTTTATAGATTGTCCCTGAAAAATTTCTGTTGTAGATCACTCTTGGGGTCTTTCTCCTTTTATAGAACCCCCCTTAATATTTCTTGCAGGGCCGGCTTAGTGGTCACATATTCTTTCAACTTCTGCCGGTCGTGGAAGCTCTGCATCTCTCCATCCATTCTAAATGAAAGCCTTGCCGGATAAAGTATTCTTGGCTGCGTGTTCTTCTCGTTTAGTACCCTGAATATGTCTCGCCAGGCCTTTCTGGCTGGCCAGGTCTCTGTGGATAGGTCTGATGTTATTCTGATGTTCCTCCCTCTGTACGTAAGGAATCTCTTCCCCCTAACTGCCCTTAAGATGGTTTCCTTGGTTCTAAGATTTGCAAGTTTTACTATTACATGCCGGGGTGTTGGCCTGTTTTCCTGGATCTTGGGAGGGGTCCTCTCTGCCTCTAGGATGCGAGTATTTGTTTCATTCCCAAGATTAGGGAAGTTCTCAGCTACGATTTGCTCAAATATATCTTCTAGCCCTCTCTCTCTCTCCACTCCCTCCGGGATTCCAATTATTCTAACATTGGAATGCCTCATGGTGTCACTTATTTCTCTGATTCTATTTTCATGGATTCTGAGTTGTTTTTCCTTGGCCTCCTCTTTTCCCTTTTTGTCTATTATATTGTCTTCCAGGTCGCTTATTCTCTCTTCTGTCTCAGTTACCCTGGTTGTTAGATTATCTAGATTGGATTGGATCTCAGTGATAGCATTTTTAAGTTCTGCCAATTCCCCTTTTATTTCTGCCCTTAGAGACTCTATGTTGCCATTAATTGATTTCTCCATTCTAGCCATTGTCTTCACAATTGCTAGCCTGAATTCCATCTCTGACATCTTGGTTATATCTGCATCCATTTGTAAATCTGCAGCATAAGTCATAATCTCTGAGTCTTTTCTGTTTTGGGGGCTCCTCCTCCTAGTCATTCTGTTGATGGGTGTTTGAGGGAACGTATAGAGTCCAAATTATTGACCAGAACCCAAGCAAGATGCACCTGTTTTCTTGGGACCTTAGGGTTGCTGGCCTCTTGTTTTCCCAGCCTGTCTTCTGGGGGAGGGGCCTGCCAGGCTGTTACTCAGGCAACCCTGTTTGGGCAGAGTTGCCCTGCGCGCTGTGGCGGGGGATGGGCTCAGTGGGAATCAGTCTTTGGGGCTTCTGTTGTCTGTCGCCTTTCCCTGGTGGCTTTCCGCGTCTCTTCCGCGAGTCAGAGCAGAAGAGACCGTTTCCAACCCTCTGCCTCAGAGCAGAGAGACCTCAGTCTGTTCTTCAGTGAGCTCTCCAGGCCACACCGTCTCCGTTTCTGTCCGTGCTGCTATAAACTGCAGCGTCCTGGGTCGTGCACCCCTCCGCAGCGCCCCCAGTCCTGCCTCCAGGTCGGGGCACGTCTCTGCCCTTTGTGCTTCTAAAACCGCCAGCCGCTCCCAGTTCGCATGCACGTGACTCCACCGCTCGGGGTTTCCACCCCGGGGGTTGCAGTTCACCAGCGGGACCAGAGCACCAGGTTTCCGTCTCGGAGGCTGCAGTTCGTGAGCACGCGACCGTCGCTCCGGTTTCTGTCCGGGGGGCCTGCGGTTCGCGTGCGCGTGACCCCGCCGCTCTGGTTTTCCACCCCGGGGGCTGCCCTAAAGTCCTTTCCCGACGCTACCGGTCTGTGAGTCTGTGCCCTGTCCGCAGCACGCGAGGCTGTCACTCACCGGCGGTGCAGGATCCCCACGGCCAGGCACCCTCCCGCTGCTGTTTATCCTCCGATATCTGCCCTCAGAATCACGGCTCCCGGCTTCGTACCTCGAAACCAACCGCCTGCGATATTCTGTTTGTAGAGATCCAGATCTTCTTACATCTCAGGCTGGTTTCGTGGGTGCTCAGAGTGGTCTGGTAGATAGCCAGCTCAATTCCGGGGACCAGTTGAAATAGGGTCCCCCACTCCTCCGCCATCTTTCCCCTCTCTCTAAAGACAGGTTCTTAGCACACCACAGATGCCAACATCTCACCTGAAAAATTAAACAGCAAGTTTTTGAGTCCTCGGGGATCCCATCAGGGGCAGTTTCCCCAAGTTCCCATGTCAACATCTAGAATGGAGTCAAATGAGTCCAGACCCAGACGAGTTTGCATGCTGCACAAGGTTGAGATTTTTTGCTGCTTCAGCCTGTGACTGGTGCCCCGCTCTGTCCTGAGTCATAGGAGAAGCCGGGCTGCCGTCTGGGAGGAGGGACCGGTCCGGGGAGCACCGCCCCCACAAGGCTGTGAACACAGCCGCCGCCCCACCTGCTGCCCGAGATTGCCCGGGCACAGTCATGGCAGAGGGCCCTGGGGCCACCTCGTCCCCTTTGCCTACCATCTGACCCCTTATGGGGGGGGATCACAGAGAGTTGAGCCCCACCACCAGCGTTTCCTTTTTTTTTTTAAAGATTTATTTATTTATCAGAGAGAGAGAGAGAGCGAGCACAAGCAGGGGGAGAGGCAGAGGGAGAAGCAGTCTCCCCGCTGAGCAAGGAGCCTGATGTGGGACTTGATCCCAGGACCCTGGGCTCATGATCTGAGCTGAAGGCAGATGCATCACCGACTAAGGCACCGAGGTGCCCCCCACCCCCAGTGTTTCTGCCTTAGGGGTCTTGGGTGGGGCCCAAGAATCTGCATTCTTGGCCAGGCTGATGGCCCCGGGACCACACTTGGAGAGCAGAGGCTGTGAATGGGGCATGCAGGGCAGCATTACGGGCAGGAAGGTAGTGCGAGCCACATTGCCAGTCCTGTCATTTGAATGTCTCTAGGGTTGGGACGCCTGGGTGTCTCAGTCCCTGGAGCATCCGCCTTCGGCTCAGGTCGTGATCCCGGGGTCCTGGGATCGAGCCCCGCGTCGGGCTCCCTGCTCTGCGGGGAGTCCGCTTCTCCCTCTGCCCATCCTCTTGCTTGCGCGCGCTCTCTCTCTCTCTCGCAAATAAAATCTTCAAAAAAATAAATGTCTCTAGGAGCGACATTAAAAAGAGGTACAACAGGTAGAATTAATTTTGATGATATATTTTATTTAACCGTGTGTATCCACAATTGATTATCTGTGTGTAAAATCAGTTTATCAGGATAGGGGGACGCTCTGCCTTGTCTGCTCACGCACACCCCGGACCTGGACGGGCCTCAGGTTGAGAGCTCCATTGCCATGTGTGGCTGGTGGCTGCTGTGTGGCTCAGGTTTCCACGCGATGCCCCGAGGTGTTTGCTTCCCTCCCTGGACTTTCGCAAAGTGTTTTAGCATTGTCAGCCTCGGTGCCTGAAGAACGCTGTCCGCCGTGAGCGCTGGTCCTCACTAAAGAAGTCAGCTTCCCGCGGTTGTCACTCTGACTCTTCTAATGATTTTCCTTCTTTTTTTTGGTACTTTCCAAAGGAAGCTTCAAATATGCCAGTAAATCCCAACCACGCCTTCTCACTCCTCGAAGCGGCCAAGGAGTCTGTGTATTTAGAGGAATTGGTGCTCACCCCAGGCAGCCAGGAGCAGAAGTCGGCTGCGTGGGGCGGTGAGGAGGACGGCCTCTCTGTGGGCACCCAGCTGTCTCAGGAGCTGTCTCAGGAGTCCCCCGACCTGGGGGGCAACCCTCCGAAGTGGGACCGTCTGTCACCGCGGGGCAGCGTCAGCGACCTGGAGAAGGGGCTGGACCACGTGGTAGGGAGTCTGGACGGGCACACTCTGGGAAGCCAGGAGACGAACTTCGAGTCCGGCATCTGTGTGCGCAACTACTCCATCACACTGTCCCAAGACCTCCTGCAGAAGAGCGCCCAGGCCTACAGCATGCTGAAGGCCTCCTCACTCAGCACCACCGGCTCGGTAAAGGGCACCATGAGGAAGATGGCGCTGGCCATGATCGAGTAGGTTGCTGGAGCGTGGGCGTCGGGGCCGAGGGTCACTTTCAGGGGTGGAGCTCTGGCTCAGTGGGCCAGCATCACTTCCCCAGCCGCCAGGAGGGAGCGTTTCTGGAGGTGCGTGTCCCACACCCCCCAAGCCTGCGGGGATGCCGTGGGGCCTGTCCTGCGCACGGCCTCCAGGGGTGTCTGTGTGGCTCTGGGCTGGGGGCCTGGCTATGACATCAGGGGGACAGTGGCAGTGAGAATCCAGGGAGGGTGCCCTGGCTGCCGCAGAGCAGGGGGCACCATGCAGGTGCTCACACACACGCACACACACATACCACGGACATGCTCACACACACACACTTGCCTGCACACACTCACCCCCCCCCACTTGTCCGACACATTCACACATGCACACACACACCTGCTTACACAACTCATCTGCACACACTTGACCCCTCACTGCTCACACACCCTGCAAGTTATCCTACACACACACTCACACTCACCCCCTGCCCTCTCAAAGTGTGTCCCAGGTGTCCCAGACCCTGTTGGGGAGTCTGTAGGTGCAGACGATCCTCCTAACAATCCTCAGACGTCACCTGCCGCTTCGCTCTGTGACAGCCACACCACATCTCTTCCCTGGGCCCACGCGCGTAAGAGAACGCGCTCCGTTGAGGATGCACTCAGTGAAGCAGTAGAGGCTACTCAGTCATTACATCTTGACCCCGAGCTTACGGCTTTCTACTACTCTGTGACCGGATGGGAGGGACGCCGAAGCACATCTCCAAACCAGTCGGACGGTTTTCTCGAGGAAAGTGCTTCTCCAACAGCATGCGTTGCAAAGGGTGCTTGCCATGGTCCCCCCGGGCGACGCCGCTCTTCCTTGCAAGAACGACCAGCTGGCACACTAGGGTCACTCATCCCTGTGCGAACGCTGAGCCTCCCGCTTTAGGGGGGCAGCCGGCAGGGTGTGTGCCAGCGATGGCGTCTTGGTTCTCGAGTGGAAACTGGCATTTTGGAGGCCGTGCACCCCCCCATAGTGTCTAACGATGCGTGTCAGTGTGGGGGAGAGCTCAGGTCTTCCCACGTGACCAGGTCCCGATGTCCCGGACTCATGCACGGTTGGGAGCCCTCGCAGTGCTGGATTCTGATGCAGCCAAGTACACGTTTTTCATAAAAAGACGTTATTTTTGTTAATATGCAGTGGGTTTATTGTTACTTTTTAAATGTCTTAGTATTTAAATTTTTTTTCTCATTTTAATTGTAATACAGTAGACATGGATGGATGGAACCTGCATAAACAAAGCTCTTTGGGGTCCTTGAAGGATGTTAGGAGCAGAAAGGGGTCCCAAGAGCAGGACGTTTGAGAACCGCTGCTGTAGACTGACCCTGCCTCTCCACTGCCTTCTTGTCTGCCCCACCTGGTACTGCGCCGGCAGTGGGGCCAGCAGGACAGGCCAGACCCTCCATCCTCCCGCTCTCTTACCGTTCTTAAAGCCTGCTTGGCTCCTCATCACCTTGACCTCCCTGCCCAGAGGGACTGCCGTCCTGGCCGGTCGGGTCTTGGCGAGGCTTCCCCACTGATGCCGGCTCTGTGCTCCTCATAAGAGCTGTGTGTGTCAGTGTGTATGTGCACACACATGGACGAGTGTGTGTATGTGTATGGCGTGGTCGTGTGTTGTGTATATTGTATGTATTGTGGTACATGCACGTGTGTGATACGCATGGTGTGTGTGCTGAATATGCATGTGTTGGGTGTATGTACATGTATCTGCATGATGTGCATGCGGGTGTATGTGTTGTGTGTATATATGTATGCATGTGGTATATGTGAGTGTATTACATGTGTACGTGTGTTCCATGTGTATATATATGTGTGGTGCATGTGTATGTATGCATGTGTCGTGTGCATGTGTGTGGTAGGTATGTGTGTTGTGTGTACGTGTGCATGCAGTGTGCATGCAGGTGTTACGTGTGTGCA
>NC_058405.1:191800499-191812515 GCF_002201575.2 Neomonachus schauinslandi | reverse complement strand
ATACGTGGGTTGTATGTGCGTATGGGTGTGCTTGTGTGTGGTGTGCATCTGTACGTGTGCATGCAGTGTGTGTGTATGCATGGTGTGCATGTGTATGTGTCGTGTGCACGTGTGTGCGTGTTGTCTGGGTACAATGTCGTGCCCTGTGTACTAGGTGCTCTATGTCGTCACTTGATGGCCACCCCGGGGGGGAGGGCTAGTCCCCACCTCATGCCCCATCTCACAGATGACGTCAGCAAGGCTGAGCGACCACCCAAGGCTGGAGCAGGGCAGGGCTGCGGCTGGACTCGCGCTGGGCTGGGCTGGCCAGCCCAGGGTGGTTTGGCGATGGGGGGCTGCCCGGGCGCAGGGCAGGGCCGGGAGGTCTCGGAATGAATGCTGGGGCTCCTGAGCCGCCTCTCCCAGGGAGCGCCGGTGCTGACCCGGGGTGCTGTCCTGTGCCTGTCCTCCGGCCCGTGACTGTCACACTGATCCTTGCAGACACAGGAACAGGTGGCTGACCATCAGGCTCCTGCTGCACCGAGGCGCGGACCCCAACCTGTGCCGCGTGCCCATGCAGGCCCTGTTCTTCGCCGTGAAGGCGGGGGATGTGGCCGGGGTGAAGCTGCTGCTGGAGAACAGGGCCAGGGCGGACATCCAGCTCCCTGCTGAGGTAGGACCCCACCGCGGGGGTGGGGAGGGGTCCGGAGAGGCGGGAGGGGTGGGCTGACCGGGGGCTCATTAGTGGCGAGAAGTCAGAGCGCTTGGTTTTGACGTGTCCTCGCAGTGTTGTGTCTTCTCTGGCGATGTGAACGCGGGCTCTTTGCTCTGTTGGGGCGCGTGTGCGTGCGGCGGGGGAGGGGCGTGCGCACGTGCGCGTGCGGCAGGGGCAGGGCGTGTGCATGTGCTTGTGTGGCGGGGGAGGGGCGTGCGCACGTGAGCATGCGGCGGGGGAGGGGTGTGTGCGTGCGGCGGGGGCAGGGTGTGTGCACGTGCGCGTGCGGCGGGGGTGGCCGAGGCTGGCAGGTGTGTCTGGCTTCAGCGGACGCTCGGTGTCCTCGCTCAGCGGCGTGTGGGTCTCCCCTCGCCAGCCCCTCGGCCAGGCTGTGCACCCCTTCTCTTCTCTGCGTGGAGGGAACGTGAGTGCAGGAGCGTAGAATGTCCGCGGGAGACCCGGGATAATGTCGTGGTGCCCTTCCAGGTTTACCGATGGGACTCCACCGTCGAAGCTAAGGTGGCAGCCTGTAAACTCGGCACAGATCACTCGCGCACTCATCCATTCTCTCCTTCCCGATCGGGCGTCTGTCGCTCACGCACGCGGTCCTCTCTCCAGGCGTGGTCTGGCTCTATTCTCACGTTCGGGCGGATAATGAGCAGACCCGGAGAACGCCTGTGCGCGGTGGGCTGACGTCCGCCCGACCTTTCTTCACGGGCCCCCTCTAACCCTGAGATCCTGCTTTGGGGGAGCCGACAGCTCTCCGCTTGGGCCCCGGGTCTGCTGCACGCTCCTGGCCGGGCTCTCACACCTCCGTGGGGCCGGCACAGACCCAGCAGCGCCCAGAGAGGGAGATGGTCCTCCTGCTAGTCTCTCAACAGATGGTCAGGGCGGAGAAGGGACAGGTCCCGGCAGGGATTGGAGTCGGGAGCCGCGTGGCCATCCATGCTGTGGCATCCGAACGAGGGTCCGGCAGGAAGGGCAGGGGCTTTTCTCAGAGGAAGGAAGGGACAGTTGGTCTAAAATGAAGGCAGGGCCGCTCGCTGTCTGTAGGCCAGGCAGATGGAAACACTTTAGGAGCTGAAGTGCACGTGTCTGTGGTCCAGTGTGGGCAGGCCTCGTGGTCCCACATGTCACAGCGAGACCGGGGAGAACGCCGTGCTGTGGGGTTTCTGAGGGGTGCGCCTTGGGGGTGCTGCCCATCTGGGAGCCGGCCCTCACCCCTACCTGTGTTGCTCCTACAGCTGGGGGCCCTTACCCCCCTGCATATTGCAGCCGCCCTTCCCGGGGAGGAGGGCGTCAAGATAACGGAGCTCCTGCTGCACGCCATCACGGACGTGGATGCCAGGGCCGCCGACCAGGACGACGTGTACAAGCTGGGCAAGGTGTGTGTCCTGCCCCATGGGGGCGGGCGCTGAGGCCTCTCCGAGCACGGTGCTGTCCGCTCAGTTCAGAATTCACTGTCACTTCATGGTCCCTAACGAGGTTGATGACTGCTCTGTGGGCCCCAAGCCAGCCTGCATCTGTCCGCATGGGCGCAGCTCCCTGCATGCATGGCCAGGATGGGTGGGGGCCCAGCTCTGACCCTCACTGGGGCAGGTGGTGGCTGCACTGGGCCTGCGAGAGGGGTTCGCAGGAGGGCTCTCAGACCCGCCGTCTGGGGAGGGGGGCCACTTGCTGGTGCTCCCCTGTGGGAACGTGTCTGTGTGGGAGCTCGTACCTGCAGGGGTCTCCGGGCCCAGCCTGGCGCTTGGGGGAGAGGCCTGGGGGCCAGTACTTGCCCCCTCTGTCTGTACACAGCTAGACCTGTTGCCTTCAAGCCTAAAGCTCAACAACGAAGCAGGCCCTGCTAGCATCTACTACAGCACGCGCCCGTCTGTGCCGGACGAGGGGGGCAGGACGGCTCTGCACGTGGCCTGTGAGCGTGAGGACAACTACAAGGTGAGCGGGGCAGGGAGTGTGTGTGCGCGTGCATCTGAGCATGTGTGCGAGTGCCTTGGGTGGGTGCACACGAGTGTGTCCGTGTGTGTGCTGTGCGCATGTTGGGGGCAGGGCAGTGAGCCGGCAGCCCTGTCAGTCACCATCTGGACTCGGGACCCCGGGGTGGTCCTGTTTTGTAGAGCCCTGGGCCGTGACTCTCTGCCTGAGGTCAGGCCTCCTGTTGCCTTGGGGATTGTCAGCAAGGCAGGTGCAGGAACCTGTCAGAGGAGGCCGAGTGGCTGCGGAGGGAACCAAACCTTGGCTTTGTGCTGTAGGCCGGTGCAGCCTGGGTCAACGCCTCGGAGCACGTAGTACACTGGGTCTCAGTTTACCCACCCATAAAACGGAAATCATAGCCAGCTGTCGGGTCTGTGACATGGGCAGGTGGTTTGCCCCTGCACAGGGTGGTGATCGGGCACGCTGCCCTGACGGTGTGAGGACCTGCATGAGGGTGGGTGCAGGGCGATGCTAGGTGGGGCAGGTGGGAGGCACCCACAGGCCTCCCTGCTTCACAGCATCGCTGGTCAAAGCCTCCTTGGGCTCAGGCCACCACTCTGAGCCATCCATGTTCCAGCAGGGAGGAGAGGAGGGGAGGCTTTCCCAGAAGCCCCTCAGCAGGCTTGGGCTGGCACCTCCTTGGCCTGGCCCAGGTGGGGGAAGGGCACGGGGCTTGGAGGCAGCCCGACCAGCCCACTGGGTCTACACACCTGCAGGGGGAGCTGGAGCCTGGAAGAGTCTTTGTAGGGGCGCATAATCGAAGCTGCAAGGGCTTTCAGCACTTCTGGGAAAAGAGGAAGGACAGAGGGGGAAGCTGAGGGGTCCCCCGGGAGAAGGGCAGAGAGGGCAAGGATGAGCCCTTCCTGCATGGAATGCGCCCCTTTTGCTGAGGCCGGGCTTCTCCTGTGCTCTGGTGTCCTCCACAATCCCTGAGCCCTGGGGCCACACCTGCCATGTGCCAACCTGGCTACTGTAGTCACATGGGTCTGACTCTTCCCTTTCCTTTGGAAACAAGCTGTAAAGCAGTTTGTGCATCATGTGTCCTTCCTGTTTTGTGTTGGAAATGATGTATGTTTAGAAAACATCTTCCCAGGGCGCCTGGGTGGCTCAGTCGGTTGGGCGACTGCCTTCGGCTCAGGTCATGATCCTGGAGTCCCGGGATCGAGTCCCGCATCGGGCTCCCTGCTCGGCGGGGGGTCTGCTTCTCCCTCGGACCCTCCCCCCTCTCATGTGCTCTCTCTGTCTCTCAAATAAATAAATAAAATCTTAAAAAAAAAAAAAAAGAATGTAGCTTATGGTACAAACAATGTTTCTAAATGGTGGCTGCCTGGGGCGCCTGGGTGGCTCAGTCGGTTGGGCGACTGCCTTCGGCTCAGGTCATGATCCCGGAGTCCCGGGATCGAGTCCCGCATCGGCCTCCCTGCTCGGCAGGGAGCCTGCTTCTCCCTCGGACCCTCCCCCTCTCATGCTCTCTCTCTGTCTCTCAAATAAATAAATAAAATCTTAAAAAAAAAAGAAAACGTCTTCCCAGTTTGATGATCCACCCACCTATCCACGCAACCATCCAAAATTTAGAACAGTCTTTGTGTGCCGGGCAAGATGCTGGTGTGGAGGAAAGAGCAATTAAGTGACAAACGTGATTTTGTGGCATTTGAGTTAATGGTCAGTGTCAGGTGCTCCTGGGAGTCAGGGCATCTCTTTAACCTGTGGTCCTACCTTTCTCCCCACCCAGTGTGCCAGGGACATAGTCCGGCTCCTCCTCTCCCACAAAGCAAACCCCAACATGCTGTGGAGTGGCCACTCCCCACTCTCGCTGTCCATCGCCAGTGGGAATGACCTGGTGAGCATGTTCTACACCCGCTGATGGTGTACCTGCAGTGTTTCTGCCTCAACGTGACCCCCTCCCTACTCAGTCTTTCGGATTCGCTGCTGTTGGCGGTAGCATGAAGACAGCATGGTGTAAGGGGCATGGTGGATGACCTCCCCAGTGCATGGAACTCCTCAGAGAGAGAAGGGTATAGAAAGGAAGGCGAGCAGGGAAGATGAGGGTTCAGCTGGGAGGATGCTCCCTCAGGGCGGGTGGGTCACAACCCCTGCTTATCCCAGGCATTAACCCCTCAGCAAGGAAAAGGAAAGGAACCTTGGCCAATTCCCATCTCCTGTTGTTGCCAAGGATGTATGTGTTCACATCCATCCATCTACTTGTTCATTCATTCACTTGCCCACAAATCTGTCCATCTATCCACCCACTTACCCATTCATCCATCCATTCACCTACCTACCCACACCCACCCATCAATCCATCTTCCGTCTTTCCCCCATCCATCCAAATACACATCCATCTAATCCATCCCTCCATTAATCCATCCAGCCAGCCAGCCAACCAACCAACCACACAGCCATCCACTCACCCACATCCACCCACCCATCCGTCCATCCAGCCATACATCCATCTAATCCATCCTTTCATCCATCTATCCATACAGTTGCACATCCACCCAACCCATCTTTCCAGGCTTCCAACCAGCCAGCCAGCCAGCCATCCATCCATCCATCCATCCATCCGTCCAATCCATCCATATTCCATCCTTCCTTCCTTCTGTCCTTCTCTCCTTCCATCTGTCCTTTTGTCCGTCCACGTCCATCCATCCTTTCATCATCCATCCATCCGTCCTTCTTTCCCTCCTTCCTTCCACCCATCCTTCCGTCTGTCCTTCCATCAGTCCATCTGTCCATCCATCCTTTCATCAGCCGTCCGTCTGTCCATCCATCCATCCTCTGTCCTTCTATTCATCCATCCATCCATCATCCTTTCTACTTTACTTCTTTTTTCCGTCGATCTATAATACATACACCCATTCACCCTTTCATTTAACAGTTGTTTTTTGAGCATCCACTGTGTGCCAGGCCAGCACCATTCTAGGCATTAGGTGTCAAATAAGATAAGGTCCCTGCTCTCAAGGATCCTAGATTCTAGTGTGGGAGATAGACTATAATCCAGTGTGCCACAGAATTTCAGGTGGTGGTAAGTTCTATAAAGACAGTAACAGCTGGGTAAGGAGTAGAGAATGATGGAGAGTGGGCTATTATAGCAGGTGACCAGGGGGGCTTCTGTGGTCTGTGGTGAGGTGACATATCAGCAGAGGCCTGAAGAAGAGGAAGGCATTGTTGGTGAGGGTCATGGGGCTTCTGTGGTCCTTCTCTTTCTCCTCCCTTCACGTGTACATTGAGTCGTTCACTGAGCAAGTTATGGGGGGCACCTGCTCTGTGCCTGGTTGTGTTGGTGGGGCGAGGCCCCCTCCTGGGGGTCGGACGCTCCTGAGAGAGCCACACACCAGTGTGTCTCCTGCCCAGCCAAGCTGCTGTCACGCCTGGCTTCCTGGTGGCTGGGGATCCGGCAGGGAGCAAGTGAGATGTGCCCCATTCTGCGTCTGGTCAGGTGATCACAGTGACTCAGGTGCCTAGGGGGCAAAGGCAGAGTGGTCCCAGGGAGGAGGAGCTGATGGGACACACACCAGGCCCTGTGCTGGCCCCTGGGCTGGAAAACAAGACCTGAGGCAGGAGCACTTTGGAGCAACTAGACAGCGTGCAGAGAAAGGAGCAGACCTGGGCTGCCGGCGTGGGTGGTGCAGCCCTCCCTGGGGAGCCACCACACGCCCTCTCCCTGCCCCAACCTCGTCCCGAGCCAGGCAGCAGTGGTACCTGCGGGTGGGATGCCACTCAGGAGAGCAGAAGCCGTTCTCTGGGCACTGCTGCACACGCGAGGAGAGAGGAGCTGGGTGCTGACCGGCATCTCTGTGTCCAGATTGTGAAGGAGCTTCTGTCCCACGGAGCTGACCCCAACCTGCCGCTGACCAGAGGCTTGGGCAGCGCCTTGTGTGTTGCCTGTGACCTCACCTGTGAGCACCAGAGGAGCACGGACAGCAAGCTGGCCCTGGTGAGGGGTGAGGCTGGGGGGCGGGTGTGCAGGGTAGCGGGCCCTAGCATGTAGGGTCTGGGTGGGGGTGTTGGAACCCTTGGTCTGGCCTTCATTGCTGGCAGGGAGGGTCTCAAGTGTTCTTGCTCTGTAATGTTCAAATACTTGAGAAAGAATACAAAATTCTTGCTTTTTATGTTATGTGGGCCTAAACGTGTGAAGTGCAAACCCACTCAACAGGCCACACAGAAGTCCTCTGGTTTGTCTCAAGGAAGACCTAGGTCGTCACTTTGGCTGGGCAGCAGGACCGTGGATTCTCTCAGCAGGGTGGGCATTGGCCGGGGGCCCTGCTCAAGGACCTGCTGGGCTGCAGGAACGTGGATTCTCTTAGAAGGGCGGGCATTGGCAGGGGAGTTCTGGTCAAGGACCTGCTGGGCTGCAGGAACATGGATTCTCTTAGAAGGGCGGGCATTGGCAAGGGAGTTCTGGTCAAGGACCTGCTGGGCTGCAGGACCGTGGATTCTCTCAGTAGGGCGGGCATTGGCAAGGGGGTCCTGCTCAAGGACCTGCTGGGCTGCAGGAACATGGATTCTCTTAGAAGGGCGGGCATTGGCAAGGGAGTTCTGGTCAAGGACCTGCTGGGCTGCAGGACTGTGGATTCTCTCAGTAGGGTGGGCATTGGCCGGGGGCCCTGCTCAAGGACCTGCTGGGCTGCAGGAACATGGATTCTCTCCATAGGGCGGGCATTGGCCAGGGGTCCTGGTCACAGACCTGATGGGCTGTAGGACTGTGGATTCTCTCAGTAGAGCGGGCTTTGGCAAGGGGGTCCTGGTCAAGGACCTGCTGGGCTGCAGGACTGTAGATTCTCTCAGTAGAGCGGGCATTGGCCGGAGTCCTGGTCATGGACCTGCTAGGCTACAGGATTGTGGATTCTCTCTGTAGGGCGGAATTGGCCAGGGGTCCTGGTGAAGGACCTGCTGGGCTGCAGGACTGTGGATTCTCTCAGTAGGGCGGGCATTGGCCAGGGGTCCTGGTCAAGGACCTGCTGGGACAGCACTGGGGCTGCCCCAGGTGGGCGTCTGCGGGGTGTGCCGTGTCCTGGCTATGGACGTGGCTTGCTGGTAGCATTGCTGTTTCTCCTGGGTGGGCTCAGGTGTGACCAGGAGGCACTCTGTGCTTTGTAGGTCCTCGACGCTGTGCTGTTCCCTCAGAGTCCCTCTCTGTCTTCCCAGCTGCTCTGGCCCCGCCAGGCACCCAGACACGTCCCCTTGGGCGTCTGCACCCTCCTCACTCCCGTGCCAGGGCCCTGGGTCTGCCACGGCAGCGTGGCGTGGGCAGGCCCTCCCTGTGCTGTGGCCTCGCCCCTTCCCACACCCATGTGGGGCAGCTCTGTGTGGGCTCCCGCTGCCCTGGCTCCATCGAGGGCCACAGTGTGGTTCCCCGAGAGCTAGAAGCACCGGGGTGAGGGTGGGGGCTGAGAGCCTGGCTTTCTGGAGGCTGTCACACTTGACAAAAGTTCAACTTTATGGAAAAAGAAGTAAGGCCCCTTTTCTTGCGATCCCGTTTCCGGATCCCATTTTAAGGACCCTACCTTGATCCTGATCTCCTGTCCTCATAGGGCCTGGAAGCGCCTGCGTGTGTGCTTTCGGGGCCTCTCAGTGCTGCGTTCTGGATCTGGGGGCGGGCAGGTCTGCTCTGCCCCAGCCAGGCCATCTGCCTCCATAATTGTTTGGCAAGTAGAAGGACTCTGTCTTTCTCAACCCTTAAATTGTCTTATCTTTGATCTTGGGAAACTTTCCCTGGTCCCCTCAGCCTCTGATGCCTGCCTTGCTTTCTGGGGCATCAAGGGGACCCTCACACACCTGTGGGTTCCTGCCCCTGACCCCACATCAGCCAACCAGTGGTTTTTCAATGATTTAACTACTTACAACTTACTCATTTACTGATTTTTATTACAACAAACGCATAAAAGTTAGAAGAGCACAGTGACGCCACATCCCCTCACCCAGACGCGCTGGTTATTAACACCCTAGCTCCCCACCTCCCCACCTTCTGGCCTCCCTGGCGCTCCCCTCTGCCAGCCGTCCAGCACCGTGCCAGCCCGAGCTGGGGATCTCCGTCATGCTGCCACACCAAGGAAGTCCGCATTTATCGGATGTTTGATGGGGGGTGCAACACTCGGCCCTCCCCCGACCCCTGCCCTCCGGCCATCGGCAGGCCCTCCCCACCCTCTGGCTTGGCCCCCGCTCCGACTGCATCCTTCAGCCCCTCCTGCCCTGACACGAGCCTGGAGCCGGTCCTTCCAGCCAGCTTCTTGCTTTTGGGACGGTGGTTGAGTCTGTGAGGTGTGAACAGCCCAGATGACGACAGAGACCATGCAAGGGCTGACTTCCTCTCTGTGCTTCCCCAGTCCTCGCATCCACAGCTAAATGCACCGCCCTCACGGGATGTGGGGGGGTCAGAGCTCTTGAGCAACAGAGGCGTTTAGCACCTCCGGTTCTGGCCGCACACAGGGTCAGCACATTTGGGGACAGGCTCGGGGCCTCCTGCCCACTGGCACTGGGCTCCACTGGCTGTTTGGGGACTGCAGTGTGCCCCCCGAGTGACAGCCCGCTTGCAGTTGGCCAGGAAGTAGACCGTATGCATATGGGCAGCGGCGGGGATGACAGCCTGGTTTTCATCTGCTCGGATGGGGCCGCACTGAGCCCCATGTTTTGGGGTCGGGTTAAGCTTCCAAGCTAAAGCTCTAGGACCCTGGAGCCTCCTTATGGAACCCACCCCCTCCCTCTCGGGGTGGAGGCGGGCACCTCTGTTGGGTGCCATTTGCTGTGAATGAGATGAGTGGTGAGGAGCCAGAAGTTGCTCACGCACGCTGTTGAACGCGCCTCCGTCCACACGTGCGCGCGCAGGCGTCTGCAGTCACGGAGCGCCCCGGATGCGGTGGGAGGGGGTCAGGATGGGCTTGGTGGTTGCCCTTCTATCGCTTTTGGTCTGGGGACCAGGACCATGACTAGCCTCAAGTTACAGACCCACAGCAGCTCCCTGGGGCGGTGGGGCGCAGGGGGATCCTGAGCGGTGGCCCAGCCTGCACCTCCCTTGGGCTCCGCCCTAACTTCTCCTCCGTGGGATCGGCACGTCTGTCCCGTCTGCTGACTCTCCACGCAGCTCAGAGGGTGGCTTCCCTGGGTAATAAGGGGGACGCTAGCCCTTGCTGACAGCACCTACTCTTCCGCCGGGGGCCCGGTCCTCGGGCTGCCGCCCTGCCGTCCAGCAACCGTGTAGAGACTGGGAGGCCGCAGGCGACGTGGGCCAAGGCGTTGGGCACCCTGGTTCCGAGTCCTGCCTTCTGGTGGCTAGGGCGTCCACGCACATACGACCCAGGCTCTGTTCTCCACAGATTGACCGGCTAGTTAATTACGGGGCTGACATCCTGAGCCCCGTGACGCTCACTCAGGGGGACAGGATGGCTGTGGGCACGGCTGTCGACTATGGGTATTTCAAATTCTACCAGGTATGGCTCTGAGCGTCCTACTGGTGATGGGGGTAGGGGAGCTGGGGCCCCAGGTGTGCCGGGGCAAGGCTGGGCCCCAGGCCCTTCCCGCCTCTGACCGCCGCCCACCCTGGTCGGCGCCCGGCTGGCGGGGCTGCTGTCGCAGCTCTCGGAGTGCCGTTCTGTGCTGTCCTCGCCAGGGGGGTGGGCTCCCCACCTGTGTCCCTCCGGTGCTGGCCAGCCAGGTGGTGCGCTGGGGCCCTGCGGTTCCTGGTGGTGAAGGGATGCTGTGCTGCAGGACCGGAAGATCGCCCACTGCCCCTTCCACATGCTGATGCCGACCGAGCGGGAGATCTTTCTGGGCCGCAAGAGGCTCCTGGAGTACATGGGCTTCCGGTTGCGCCGCGCGGTCTCCGCCAAGGAGAGCCAGTGGGATCCGAAGCTGCTGAACCTGAGCAAGAAAGGTGGGTGTCAGCGGCCTGGCAGGACGGACCGGCGCCATCCCCGCCTGGGAAGCTGCTGCTCTTCCCAATTGCACAGAGGGGGATTCCCGCCTCCTGGAGGAGCCTCCGGGTGGGTGCGGAGGCTGTCGGGGAGGGGCGGGATGAGAGTGCGCTTTCCTGCCCCTGCCCAGCTCGCCCTTGTGTCCTGCCCTCCAAGGAGCTCCTGCAGGAGACATTGAGAGAGATGGGGAGGTGAGCCTCGGGAGAGAAGGGCCCCAGGGCAGTCTTCAGGCCTCACTGTGGGACTATGTCCAGGAGCACTGTGTTTGCCCAGTGCCAGGGGACCCGGCATGGGCTGTCCGGCTGACCCTGGCGGAGGGCACGACGCCTGAGGCAGGGCGAGGTTCCAGCTGAGCTGTTTAAGGCTACCATGCAGCCCTCCTGCGGGAAGCAGCGGGGGCTTTGCGGCCCCAGGACTCTGCTGTGCTCTCTTGTGGCCAGGGGTCATGGGGGCAGGTCTGCTGCTCCGTGGAAGGCCAGCAGGTGAGTGTGACTTTCGGGACACTCTCGGCCTCGGGCCACAGGTTTCCGAGGTGGACTGGTCAGCTCTGGAGCAGGAGGAAGGGGGACCTGTTCTGCCCTCTGCTTGGAGAGCCACATCCTGGGGGCTGAAATGGTGACCGTGTCCCCCCACTGGTGTTGCCTGGTTTGGGAGGTGCAGCCCTGGGTCCTGAGGGCCCCACGCGGGCTGGCCGAGGGGCAACAGGTGGCAGAGCCAGCCTGGGGGAGCTGAGTTTCAGTGAGAGCCTGGAGGGAAGGACTGCAGGGTCATTTGACTTGGGAGACAAGCTTATGGATCCCGAGACGGATCTGGAAAACACTTAAGCACACGCAGGGAGTTTGCTTCTTAGCTGTAGTAACGACGATTCAGCTTCTGACAAGAATTGGATTTCGGGAGAAAAGCCATCAGCTGAGAGCCGAGCACGCTTCCCTGGAGAGCAGGACGCTGTGCGGGACTAGCCCCTGAGCGCCCTGGTCAGCCGTCCGAGTCTTCTCTGCATGACGGGGCATCCCCAGAAAGTAGAGAGTCACCTGGGACGGTGGCCTTTGCATCCACGTCCCCAAGGGGGCTGGGGTCGTGACCCGCCAGGGGTAACACCGGTCACCGCTCTGGCTGCGGTTACATAGGAGAGGCTCTCCCTCTGGATGGGGGTTGCTGCTCCTACCTAGCTCTGCCCTGGCCGCCTCACCTCTGCCCTGGCCGCCTCACCTCTGCACCCTGGCCGCCTCACCTCTGCACCCTGGCCGCCTCACCTCTGCACCTGGCCGTCTCAGCTCTGCGCCTGGCCGCCTCACCTCTGAGCCCTGGCCGCCTCACCTCTGAGCCTGACTGCCTCACCTCTGCGCCTGGCTGTCCCACCTCTGCACCCTGGCTGCCTCACCTCTGCACTGGCTGCCTCACCTCTGCCCTGGCTGCCTCACCTCTGCGCCTGGCC
>NC_058405.1:191780130-191800489 GCF_002201575.2 Neomonachus schauinslandi | reverse complement strand
CTGCCTCACCTCTGCCCTGGCTGCCTCACCTCTGCGCCTGGCCGTCCCATCTCTGTGCCTGGCCGCCTCACCTCTGCGCCTGGCCGTCCCACCTCTGCGCCTGGCTGCCTCACCTCTGCACCTGGTAGCTTGCAGCCGGACCTTGGAATGCAAGAGTGGTTTAACAAGAGCAAAATCAATGTAATACACCCCATTTTTAGACTGAAGAAGAAAAACCACATGATCATTTCAATTGATGTAGAAAAAGCATTTCACAAAATCCAACACCCTTTCATGATAAAGAACATACAACAAACAAGGAATAGAGGGGCACTTGCTTAACCTGATTGGGGAGACCTACAAAAAGGCCCACAGCGCACAGACCCCATGGTGGAGGACAGCATGCTTTGTCCCTAGGATCAGAAAGCAGACAGGAATGTGTCTTCTCACCATGTCTGTTTGATGATGTGCTGGAGTGTTACTCAGTGTAACCAGGCAAGGAAAAGAAAATCATTCAGACTGGAATGGAAAACTTAAACTGTCTCTCTTTGCAGAAATTATCTTGCAGATTGAAAATCCAGGGAATCCACTTTTTAAACAAACTAATATTAAACTAAACATATAAATACTAAAATACAAAGTACAGATATAGAACGATTCCGCTATTATAACTAACGAATGCATTCAGTAAGGTTGCAGAATGTAAGATCAACATGCAAAAACCAGCAGTGTGTCTATATAATTGCAGCCAGCAAACAAAAAATGAGATTTAAAAAAGTTTCATTTACAACAGCATTAATAAAAATAGAATACTTGGGGCACCTGGGTGGCTCAGTTGGTTAAGCGACTGCCTTCGGCTCGGGTCATGATCCTGGAGTCCCGGGATTGAGTCCTGCATCGGGCTCCCTGCTCGGCGGGGAGTCTACTTCTCCCTCTGACCCTCCTCCCTCCCATGCTCTCTGTCTCTCATTCTCTCTGTCTCAAATAAATAAATAAAATCTTTAAAAAAAAAATAGAATACTTTTGAATACATTTAATAAAAGCCGTGTGAAACTTACACTCTGAAAACTACAATACGTTGCTGAAGTTAAAGGAGGCCTCAGTAAATGGGAAGACATCTCCTTATCAGAATCCCACTGCCTTCTTTGTAAAATTGAGAAGCTAATTTTAACATTCATATGGAATTACAAAGGTCCCAGAATAGCTGTAGCAATCTTGAAAGAAAAGAGCAAATTGGAAAGACTCATACTTCCTAAATTGAGACTTACTGCAAAACGACAATAAAAAGAGTGTGGCACTGGCATGAAGACAGACATACGGACCAGTGGAATAGGACGCAGATCCCAGAAATAAATACAAGTGTATGTCAGCTGATTTTCAACAAGGATGCCAACACTTTGAAATGAGGTTAAGGACAGAGTTTTCAACAGATGATACTGGGACAAGTGGTTATCCAGACACAATAGAATGAAGTTTGACCCTACCTCACACCACATACAAAATTTAATTCAATTTGGATCGAAGACCTAAATGCAAGAGCTTAAACTATAAATCTCTTTAAAGAGGATACAGGGACAAATCTTCATATTCTCAGAGTTGGCAATGAATTCCTAGATATGACACCAAGAGCATAAGCGATGAAAGAAAAAAATGGATAAATTGGATTTCACCAAAATTAAAAACTTCCGTGCTTCAGAGGACACTATCAAGAAAATGAAAAGACAACAGACTGTTTGGGAGATATATCGAAAATCATGTATCTTATAAGGGAGTTGTATGTAGAATAAATTAAAAAATCTTACAGCTCCATAATAAAGACAAATAACTGAATTTAAAAATGGAGAAAGAATATGAATAGAAATTTTTCCAAAGAAAGATCTACAAATGGTCAACAAGCACATGAAAAGATGCTCACTGGGACGCCTGAGTGGCCAGTCGTTAAGCCTCTGCCTTCGGCTCAGGTCATGATCTCAGGGTCCTGGGATCGAGCCCCGCATTGGGCTCCTTGCTCAGCAGGGAGTCTGCTTCTCCCTATGTCTGCCACTGCCCCTGCTTGTGCTCTCTCTCTGACAAATAAATAAAATATTAAAAAAAAAGATGCTCACTATCATTAGTTCCTAGTGATGTACACACCAAACTGCATTAAGCTGTCACTCCATACTCACCAGGATGGTTATAATCGAAACGTCAGTAACAAGTTTTGGCGAGGATGTGGAGAAAGCAGAACCCTCCCACGCCGCTGGTGGGAACGTAAAATGGTGCAGCCTCTTCCGAGAGCGGTCTGGCCGTTCCTTAAATGTTCATCCTAGAGTTATGGTATGACCCAGCAATTCCACTCCTAGGTATGTACTTGAGAGAAATGAGAACTTGTGCTCACATGTTTATAGCAGCATTATTTCTAAAAGCCAAAGAATGGAAACAACCCAAATACCTGTCAACTGATGAATGGATAAGCAAATTATGGCATACCCATGCAATGGGGTATTATTCATCCATAAAAAAGAACGGACTACGAGTGCATGCTATGACATGGATGAACCTCAAAAACATTGTTTTAAGCTAAAGAATCTTGTCACCAAAGACCACACATGGACTGTATGATTCCATTCACAGGAAATGTCCAGAATAGGCAAATCCGTAGAGACAGAAAGTAGGTCAGCAGTTGCCTAGGACTGGGGGGATGGCGGTTATCAGGGGCTGGGCTCGCATTTGGACTGGTGGGCGTGCTGTAAAGATGACGACGGCTGCACATCCGTGAATGTACCACAAGCCGTTACTGTGCACTTCACATGTGTGCACTGGGCGGAATGCGAACGATAGGTCAACAGAGTTGTCCGAGTCCCACCACCCTAACACGCGGAGATGCTCTCCTTTCTCTCTGCCCGTGTTCTTCGGAAGAAGTGACCGCAATGCTGTGGCCGCATCAGACCCACTTTGGTTCTGCTTGATCGTCACCTCTCCCAGAAGCTTTGCCTTGGGGCTGTGTGGTCCTCACAACAACAGCTCTGGGTCGGCACAGTGCCGCAGAGCCGGCCTCCTGGGCCCACGCTCATCCCGGGATGAGCTGCGGTGCAGCCCTGGCTTCTGGTGCACGGGGAGATGGGGAGGAAAGAGGGGCTCCCGCCATCTCTCTTCTTGGGGCCAGCAGGTGTTTGGGGGTTTCTGCCGAATTAGAGGTTAGGCGGCCTTCCTGGGGTGGGGGGGCTGACGTGCTGTTTGAGGAGAGGAAGGTGGGGGGTGCAGTGGAACCCATGACCGTCACTGGGGGGCCTCACTGGCCTTTGGTCCCCGGCCCCCCGTGTCCTGCTGCCAGCTGCTGGAGAGCAGAGCCAGGAGTCTTCGCTCTGGAGAGCATCGTGAGCTGATCAAGGCCAAAGAAGCCTGGTGGCCTCTTCCCGGTGTGGAGAGAGGGGTACACTGAGCCAGCCAATGGCAAAGACGTGGGGTGGCCAGGAGGCTGCAGAGGGCTGGCCGAGGATGCAGGTGCAGAGGGAAGTCAAGGGGTGAAGCCCCCTCCCCAGAGGCTGGGAGTCAGAGGCTCTGACTCCTCAGACTTGCGTCGGGCTGTAGAAGGGCTTGGGGTCCCACCTGGTTGCCCGTAGTGCCGGGAATGGGCTCACTGCAGCAGCTCGGGGCTCCTGATGCCCGCGGGCGTCCCGGCACGGCTGGAGCACCCACAGAGCCTAACGTGGTTCTGTCGCTGCAGCGGAGCTGACCCCCTACCAGAGGCTGAAGCGGAAAAGTGCTGTCCCGTCCAGAGCGCTGCACCTGGAGGAGCAGGAGCGGTGAGTGGCTGGCTGATGGTGGCCGTGGGCTGGGCAGCCATGGCCTGGCCTGACCTGCTCTGCCCAGCACAGCGTTGCTGTGTCCAAGCCCTGAGCAACATGGCCCTGCTCTCGGGCCGTGGGCCGAGATGTGAGTGGCAGATGGGGTTGGTCACAGGCGCGCTTGTGGAGTGGCCCAGTGGGGTTTGGGCACGGGCTCGCCTTCCTGAAGGTGTCACGGGCTGTACTGCCCTGGGCCCTCCCAGCCCCTCTCTGGGATCATGGCTCTGCACCCACACTGCTGTTCCAGAACAGTCCTTTACATAAATGTGCACCTGATCATCCCCGTGGGCATTCTGGAAGCTGCCTGCCCAGGAAACCCTGGTGGGTGAGGTGGGGGTGCCGAGCGGGGACAGGCCCTAGGGCTCGAGGGTGTGCCTGCCGGGGTCCGCTCCTCCCGTGCTGTGGCAAGAAGGGTCTCTGATGCCACGGCATCATCCCCTACCTGGCCCTGGTGGCTTCCAGGCAACAGTGTGTTTCCTGTTCAAAATCGCCCTGTGCTGGACATCCATGGACGGGGACTTCAGGTTTCTGTCCATGTGTGGGTGGCCACCCTGCGTGGTGGATGGTGGGCCTGGCACCAGCACCCGCCCCCCCCCCCCCCGGTGGGGACGGCGGGTCACAGAGGGCGGGCCCTGCCTCACTGCCTACGTGGCTTCTGTGCAGGATTCCCTTCTTCAAGTTCTGCTCCCAGTGCGGCCGCTCGGTGGGAGTGCGTCTGGTGCCCTGCACCCGCTGCTACGGGATCCTGACCTGCAGCAAATACTGCAAGACCAGAGCCTGGGGCGACTTCCACAAGCGGGACTGCGGCACCCTGGCAGTCATCGGTGAGTCCACGTGCCCGGCCGGCTGCTGTGGGGCCTGCCGTGTCCAAGGATGTAGGCACCCGCCTGTGGGGCTGCTGCGTGAGGTCTCCATTATTCCCCGAAACCTCTCGGGTTCCAGCCACTTTCCGGAATTCCCAGATGGGCCTGTTGTGCAGACAGGGCGCTGAGCCCACCTGCTCCTTCTCTACATGTCATGGGCCCATGGCTCCCTGGAGGTGGGCATGGCCTGGGCCCCACAGAACCGGGACACCATCCCTGGGGCTCCATGGGACATGTGGGGGCTCCCCTGCACATGCGGGGGCCCTGGTGGGCACAGGTTTCCCTGGGCCATGGGGCACTTGGCCCTGGCACTGCTTCTGGAAGCTTCCTCCCAGCCCACCCTCCCCATGCCCCCTCCTTTGGGATGACCTGGGGAGGAGCTGCAGGTGTGTGGGTGGTGACTCTGGACCAGGGCACCACTGCTCTGAGGGTAGGTAATGGTGAGCAAAGCTGTGTGCACAGCTGTCCCCTGGGACTTGAGCAGGTTGGGGAGGGGCAGGTGTTGCTTCGCTGTCTCTCAGAGCCTGTCCTTGGTGTGGAGGGACAGGAAGGCTGGGCTGACTGCTGCCTTTGGGCCTCTGCCCCTGGGGCCCTTCCTCTCTGAGCTCCGACACTGTCCTCTCGGTGCCCCTCTGTGAAGCGGGGCTCTGTGGGGTGCACGTGGGTCTGGACAAGGCTCCCTAGGCTTGGGGACCCCAGGCTGGGAGTCCCCTGCTTTGAAGAGACGGAGTCATTGCCATGCATGCCACACGTGTGCAACCATGACGCCACGCAGGGCAGGACGGGGCTGAGCCGGGAGCCCGGGGCTCGCAGAGCTGAGCACTGTGTTTCAGGTGACACCACCGAACAGTAGCGAGCCGGCGGGGCCCACAGGGGGCGTGGGGTCCCTCTGCACTCCTGCAGGGGGCCTGCGCCTGTGCCTCCTCGGGGACAGCCCGGGCCCTCACCTTCCTCCTCCCTGCCAGTTCCTTCTCCAGGGCCCCACCTGGAGGACTTGCACAGGAGGGCGGAAGAATCTCAATGGCCGGAACAGCCGGATGCCCGAGGCCTGGGGGGGGCCCAGCGGCAGGCCGCGCCGCCGCCGTGATCCTCACCTGCTGGCAGCCACACCTCGGGGCGCCTCCAGGCTGCTGGCCTCGTGCAGGACGTCTGCACCTGCAGGGCTGTGCGTGACGTCTTCCTCCTGACCTCGCAATAAAGTGGCCCCACTGCGTGTGTGTTTAACCCTCCCTGCCTTGCTCCGCCGGCCCGTACCCAGACGAAGCCCAGAGCTTCCGAGGGTCTCCCTGGCCAATCGGTGCCTGGCATCTGTCAGTTGATGGGAAGGCTGGGAGGATGAGGGTCAGGACTGGAGCTCGCTCTAGAGACTACTACCGGAAGGTCACTCCTGCACCGCTGGGGAACGTTTTGGGGCTTCCCAGGTGCTCCCAGCCCCGGCTCTCCATCTGCATTCCTGCTGGAAGGCTCCAGGCCCCCTGCTGGTCCCCAGAAGGGGGGGTGTCCATATCTTCCACGTGCATTTACCGAGTGTGTGTGTGCATCAGGCAGGCTCTGGGGTGGGGACAGTGGATAGGAAAATCCGCTGTGATTGAGACGGGGGTGTGGGGGTGACTGAGTCAGGAGCTGCACAGTGGTGATGGTGGGCCATGGGTGGTGGGTGTGCCTTCGTGGAGAGGTGGGAGGAAGGGGGCAGGGAGGATGGAGGACTGGGGTGCCAGTCCTGAGCAAGAAGGTGGGGGGCATGGCCAGGGAGGAGGAGGGGGTGGGGCAGGGCAGGTGGGAGAGGAGGTTGGGAAAGGAGGGGTGCTGAGCCTGTGCAGGGACCCCAGCTAGGCTGCTTTTTGCTGGTCAAGGCAGCCCCACCTGCAGCCGTGGTTTTGCCTGAATTCCTGGGTCTCTTGTCTAGATGGGGCTCCTTATGTGGGAAGCTTGCTGGGGAGGCTCCCAGGTAAAGGGGTGAGGAGAGCACGTAGGCACAAGGAGAAATGAGCCTGTGTGTAGCTCTGCAGCTCTGTATCAGCCGGTCCTGCTCCCGGCTGGGGCTGTGGAGGGCCTTCCGGGGGAGGGGCCGGGGCTGGGGGCAGCCCCCAGAGGCGTGTGGGCGGCTCCCACCTCAGCTGCTAGGAAAGGAAGTGCTCCTAATGAGCACCTCCTAATTTCGAACTTACACTGTTAATTATATGACGTTTAGAGATCTGTATGTATACACACAAAAGTAGGAAGAGATTAAATGGCAGTTATCCCCAAACCCGGAAGTTACCATTGCCAGTACTTTGGTGTGTGCTTCCAGTCCCATCTGTGTCTGTCTGCACACACGCCGTACATCACATCCTCCCACACCCCCTGCCACACCACACACACGCACCACGCGCCACACGCTCGGGATGTGGGAGCGTGATCTGTATGTTCTAAACTTAACCGCGAATCTTTCTATGCTTTGATATATTTTTCTGCAACGTAATTTTCCCCAAATGAAAATAGTATTATTTTTATTCTGATTATGCATGCAATCTACGCCTATTGTTAAAAAACACAAGGAAATGAAAACTGAAAATCCTCCTAGTCTTACTGCTCAGGAACAGATAACCTGAACATACTAGATTTTAATCTGTGCCCAGGTACACACAGAGTGCATCTTCATGCACTCCCATGCGTATGCACACGCGTGTTGTCGTGTGTCCCTCCATTTGTTTTTAGTTAAGTGGCTCGTTTTGTGACTTTAACCTACCTTTCTGGTGCACTGTGTGCGTCCTTACCATTTTCCTGAAGGAACTGAGGCATCCGCCCACCACCTGGCTGCCGGGCATCTACTGTTTCAGGGCTCACTCGCGGAGGGGGCTGCACACACACCTTCCACCTAGTTTCACTTTGGGCAGAATTCACAGAGGTTGCATTTTCAGATTTTAGGAGCGTTCCCATCATCAGTCTTGTCTTCTTAGCCCGCTTGCTGGTAAGGCTGGGTCGGTAATGAGCCCGCAAGGTGCACTGCCTGTCTTCCGGGGATCCACGCACGAGCTGAAAGTCCTCTCCACACTCGGATGCGGGAACACGGCGTTGAGGTTTTTCCTCGGGTCCGTTACTGGAGACGCCTGCCCTTCCAGCCTCGGGGAGCTCTCCCCACACCCTGCCGCCCTCCCTGCTGCCTCTCCCTCTCGTGGGACCGACCTTCTCTCCGTTTGAACTTCACTCCATGGAGTTTTTCACTCTGTTGTCAAATCCATCTGTCCTGTTTCAGGGTCTGGTTTGCTGGCAGATTTAGGAAGCAGTCCCCAGACTGAGATTATACAAGGTTCGCCCGGATTTTAAAAACAATCTTCATTATTGTTTTGCTTAGAATTTTACAGTTGCCCAGAATTACTGTGAGAGATCTGAGAGCCAGCTGGCACCACTAGTGGTGACCAAATCCCGCGGCAGGTGCAGGGACGACCCGGCTGGAGCTCCTGCAGTCTCTGATGCACTGTCCCCACTGTGGGACAGCCCAGCCAGCGCTCCGTTTCCCTGTGAAAGGCGCTAGCTGTCAGTCTGTGCTTACTCAACTTGTATGTAGATTTGGCCTGTTGACACTTTGTAACTATCCTAATTGCTTAGTGTGATCGGGAGACGTGGCATCTTCAGTGGCTTGAGGCTTCCAGGTAAGGCTGTGCTGTCCCCGTCCAGTCTGATGGTTTCCTGAGCAGAGGAGTCCCCACTGGCTGCTCTCCCCATCTCTCCTTAGGCCAACCCTGTAGGAAGTCTGCTCAGCTCTGCCTTCCAAGTTTGGCCCAATCGGGCCACTTCTAGAACCTCCTGCCACCACCGCCCCTGCCCGCCTCTCTGTCCCTGCAGCCCCCAGAGGCCAGCCCACTTTGCTCCTGCACCCGCTTGTGTCCCATCAAAGTCCTCCCTGTACCCGTCGCTCACTGTCCCCCCTGCTCCAACCCCCCTACCGCCCTCACCTGGGTCTGCTCCCCCATTCCTGTGGCTCTTCCCCCATTCCCAGAAGGCTGCTGTGGAGTCCACTCCAGCTTCTGGGTCAGCAGGTGCATTGAGCGATTATCCTCTGACCACCATGCTTCTGGCACCTGAATTTCATAGAGGACAAGATAACTGGATCCCTACCCTTGAGGGAGTCTGCGTTCTAGAAGGGAGAGCTGTCCCGTGGGAGAAATGCCCCCTTTGCCAGACTCCAGCAGGACAGGTACGGTGTTTCCAGCAGAGCTCTGTTGCTGTGAGGACGCAGGCTAGGCACGGAGGGGTCACCCCACCAGGAGGGCACAGGCCCACCTCCTTGCGTGCTTGTGGGGGGGGAGGGGGCAGGGGAAGGGCACAGCCCCGCCTCCCCTGCGGCCCCTGGGGGGGCACAGCCCCTCCTCCCTGCGGCCCGGGGCTTACCTGGTCTCCGCAGCGCCGCGCCTGGCCCCAGCTATCTGGGTTGGCGGCAGGCGCTGCGGATGCCCGCGCAGGATCCTGTTTCTGTTCCGCGTCTGTGGCTCTTTCTTCGCTCGGGGCTCGCTGTTAGTTGGCAGTGGCCGCGCGGCAGCCTTGTGTCTACACGGGATGCTTCAAGCCGATTTCTTAAAAGGATACAGGCGGCCCGGCGGAGCAAGATGGCGGAGGAGCAGGAGACCTGGATTTCGTCTCCTCTCAGGAATTCGGCTGGATGGGGATCAAACCATTCTGAACACCTACGAACTCAACAGGAGATCGAAGAAAAGAAGAGCAACAACTCTCTCATCAGAAAAGCGACCACTTTCTGGAAGGTAGGACATGTGGAGAAGTGAATCCGAGGCGATATTCGGGAGGATAGACGGCGGGGGAGGGGCCTCCGTCGGCCGCTTCTGGCAAGTGATAGAACCACCGAGCACAAAATCGGAACTTTTAAAAGTCTGCTCCGCCGAGGGACGTCACTCTGGTGGCTAAGCGGGGGGTGGAACCCTCCGGGACAGTGTGGTCTCAGGACCCTCGGGGTCACAGAAAGACCGGGGGTGCCTGAGTGTGGCAGAGCTCCCAGGTATCGGAGCAGGGAAGCCGGCTGCAGAGGCGGAGCCCAGGCGCGGGGAATCAGCTCAGGGTTGCCATAAACCGTGATCCGCGGCACAGTCGGGCCCCTGCTCCTCCAGCAGGGACCCAACAAGCGGCAGATCCGGGGAGACTCACCTTCTTCCCCCGGGAGGAGCCGCGCGGGAGTGCGCCGCAGGGATCTGCTGGGTTTGGAGACTCCACCCGGGGTCGGGTGCCAGAGATAGAAACGCGCGGTCACAGGCCGGGTGAGCACGGAGTGCGGCTGGAGACCGGGGAGACGGGAGTGACTGACGGCTCTGGGGGCTCATTGAGAAGCGGGGCCCCGAGTTCTCGGCTCCTCCGCGGCGGAGATTGGGAGGCCGCCATTTTCACTCTCCGCCTCCAAAGCTGTACGGAAAGCTCGCAGGGAACAAAAGCCCCGAGAGCAAACCTGAGCAGATTACTTAGCTGGGAGGGGGCAAGGGCGGGGCAATTCTGCCTCCGGCAAAGACATTTGGAAACCACGGCAACAGGCCCCTCCCCAGAAGATCAGCGAGAACAGCCAGCCAAGACCAAGTTTACCCATCAATGAGAACAACAGAACTCCAGCGCTAGGGGAATACTGCACATAGAATTCATGGCTTTTTTACCATGATTCTGTAGTCTTTCAAAGTTAATTTTTTTTAACTGTCTTTTTTTCTTTTTTTTTTCTTTTTGAATTTTTCTTTTTCCCTTTTTCAACCAACATCTTATCAATCCCTTTTTAAAAAAAAAAAACATTTTTATTTTTCATTTTTAGAGTCATATTCTATCCCTTCATAGTAGTTACCTGTATTTTTGGCTTATATATATAAGTTGTTCTCTCTTTAAAATTTTGAGATAGTTTCTTCTAACAGATCAAAATATACCCTAAATCTCTAGTATATGGTGTTTTCTATTCCCCTGCCTGATCACATCCTCTCCCTTTTTTTTTTCTTTTTTTAAATCCTCTTCTTTCTTTTTTCAAACAACTTCTTATCAATTCCTTTCATAAAATTTTTTATAATTTCCATCTTTACAGTCATATTCCATCCCTTCATCATATCAACCCTTATTTTTGTACATATATAAGTTTTTCTTTCTTTAAAATTTTGGGAGGCACTTTCTTCTAAAAGACCAAAATACACCCCAAATCTAGTGTGTGGCACTGATCTATATACCAGCCTGATCATATTTGATCACATTCTCGTTTTTTTGTTGTTGTTGTTTTGTTTTGTTTGTTTTTGTTTTTATCTTTATCTTTTTCTTTTTTTTCTTTTTCTTTTTTCTCTCTTTCCCTTTCTTTTCCCACTGCTTCAGGTTTTTTCTGATTTGTTTAGAGTATATTTTCTGGGGACGTTGTTACTCTGCTAGCATTTTGTTCTCTCATTAATCTATTCTCCTCTGCACAAAATGACAAGACGGAAAAAATCACCTCAACAAAAAGAACAAGAGGTAGTACCGACTGCCAGGGACCTACTCAATACGGACATTAGTACGATGTCAGATCTAGAGTTCAGAATCATCACTTTAAAGATACTAGCTGGGCTTGAAAAAAATATGGAAGTTATTAGAGAAACCCTTTCTGGAGAAGTAAAAGAACTAAAATCCAACCAAGTAGAAATCAAAAAGGCTATTAATGAGGTGCAATCAAAAATGGGGGCGCTAACTGCTAGAATAAATGAGGCAGAAGAGAGAATCAGTAATATAGAAGATGAAATGATGGAAAATAAAGAAGCTGAGAAAAAGAGAGATAAACAACTACTGGATCACGAGGGCAGAATTCGAGAGATAAGCGATACCATAAGACGAAACAACATTAGAATAATTGGGATCCCAGAAGAAGAAGAAAGAGAGAGAGGGGCAGAAGGTATAATGGAGCAAATTATAGCAGAGAACTTCCCTAATTTGGGGAAGGAAACAGGCATGAAAATCCAGGAAGCACAGAGAACCCCTCTCAAAATCAATAAAAATAGGTCAACACCCCGACATCTAATAGTAAAACTTACGAGTCTCATAGACAAAGAGAAAATCCTGAAAGCAGCTCGGGAGAAGAGATATGTAACCTACAAGGGTAGAAACATTAGATTGGCAACAGACCTATCCACAGAGACCTGGCAGGCCAGAAAGGACTGGCAGGATATATTCAGAGCACTAAATGAGAAAAATATGCAGCCAAGAATACTCTATCCAGCTAGGCTGTCATTGAAAATTGAAGGAGAGATAAAAAGCTTCCAGGACAAACAAAAACTAAAGGAATTTGCAAACACAAAACCAGCCCTACAGGAAATCTTGAAAGGGGTCCTCTAAGCAAAGAGAGAGCCTAAAAGCAACATAGACCAGAAAGGAACACAGACAATATACGGTAACAGTCACCTTACAGGCAATACAATGGCACTAAATTCCTATCTTTCAATAGTTACCCTGAATGTAAATGGGCTCAATGCCCCAATTAAAAGACACAGGCTATCAGACTGGATTAAAAAACAAGACCCATCGATATGCTGTCTGCAAGAGACTCATTTTCGACCCAAAGACAGCCCCAGATTGAAAGTGAGGGGGTGGAAAACCATTTACCATGCTAATGGACACCAAAAGAAAGCTGGGGTGGCAATCCTTATATCAGACAAATTAGATTTTAAACCAAAGACTGTAATAAGAGATGAGGAAGGACACTATATCATACTTAAAGGATCTATCCAACAAGAAGATTTAACAATTGTAAATATCTATGCCCCTAACATGGGAGCAGCCAATTATATAAGGCAATTAATAACAAAAGCAAAGAAACACATTGACAACAATACAATAATAGTGGGGGACTTTAACACCCCCCTCACTGAAATGGACAGATCATCTAAGCAAAAGATCAACAAGGAAATAAAGACTTTAAATGACACACTGGACCAAATGGACTTTACAGACATATTCAGAACATTCCACCCCAAAGCAACGGAATACACATTCTTCTCTAGTCCCCATGGAACCTTCTCCAGAATAGATCACATCCTAGGTCATAAATCAGGTCTCAACCGGTACCAAAAGATTGGAATCATTCCCTGCTTATTTTCAGACCACAATGCTTTAAAACTAGAGCTCAATCACAAGACAAAAGTCAGAAAGAACTCAAATACATGGAGGCTAAAGAGCATCCTACTGAAGAACGAATGGGTCAACCAGGAAATTAAAGAAGAATTAAAAAAATACATGGAAACCAATGAAAATGAAAACACAACTATTCAAAATCTTTGGGATGCAGCAAAGGCAGTCCTAAGAGGAAAGTATATAGCAATACAAGCCTTTCTCAAGAAGCAAGAAAGGTCTCAAGTACACAACCTAACCCTCCACCTAAAGGAGCTGGAGAAAGAACAGCAAATAAAGCCTAAACCCAGCAGGAGAAGAGAAATAATAAAGATCAGAGCAGAAATCAATGAAATAGAAACTAAAAGAACAGTAGAACAGATCAATGAAACTAGGAGCTGGTTCTTTGAAAGAATTAACAAGATTGATAAACCCCTGGCCAGACTTATCAAAAAGAGAAGAGAAATGACCCAAATCAACAAAATCATGAATGAAAGAGGAGAGATCACAACCAACACCAAAGAAATACAAACAATTATAAGAACATATTATGAGCAACTCTATGCCAGCAAATTAAATAACCTGGAAGAAATGGATGCATTCCTAGAGATGTACCAACTACCAAAACTGAACCAGGATGAAATAGAAAACCTGAACAGACCTATAACCACTAAGGAAATTGAAGCAGTCATCAAAAATCTCCCAAAAAACAAAAGCCCAGGGCCAGATGGCTTCCCAGGGGAATTCTACCAAACATTTCAAGAAGAATTAAGACCTATTCTTCTGAAACTGTTCCAAAAAATAGAAATGGAAGGAAAACTTCCAAACTCATTTTATGAGGCCAGCATTACCTTGATCCCAAAACCAGACAAAGACCCCATCAAAAAGGAGAATTACAGACCAATATCCCTGATGAACATGGATGCAAAAATTCTCACCAAAATACTAGCCAACAGGATCCAACAGTACATTAAAAGGATTATTCACCATGACCAAGTGGGATTTATCCCTGGGCTGCAAGGTTGGTTCAACATCCGCAAATCAATCAATGTGATACAATACATTAACAAAAGAAAGAACAAGAATCATATGATCCTCTCAATAGAAGCAGAAAAAGCATTTGACAAAGTACAGCATCCTTTCTTGATCAAAACTCTTCAGAGTATAGGGATAGAGGGTACATACCTCAATATCATAAAAGCCATCTATGAAAAACCTACAGCGAATATCATTCTCAATGGGGAAAAACTGAGAGCTCTCCCCCTAAGGTCAGGAACGCAGCAGGGATGTCCACTATCACCACTGCTATTCAACATAGTATTGGAAGTCCTAGCCACAGCAATCAGACAACAAAAAGAAATCAAAGGCATCCAAATTGGCAAGGAAGAAGTCAAACTCTCACTCTTTGCAGATGATATGATACTTTATGTGGAAAACCCCAAAGACTCCACCCCAAAACTGCTAGAACTCATACAGGAATTCAGTAAAGTGGCAGGATATAAAATCAATGCACAGAAGTCAGTGGCATTCCTATACACCAACAACAAGACAGAAGAAAGAGAAATTAAAGAGTCAATCCCATTTACAATTGCACCCAAAACCATAAGATACCTAGGAATAAATCTAACCAGAGAGACAAAGGATCTGTACTCAGAAAACTATAAAATACTCATGAAAGAAATTGAGGAAGACACAAAGAAATGGAAAAATGTTCCATGCTCATGGATTGGAAGAACAAATATTGTGAAGATGTCAATGCTACCTAGAGCAATCTACACATTCAATGCAATCCCCATCAAAATACCATCCACTTTTTTCAAAGAAATGGAACAAATAATCCTAAAATTTGTATGGAACCAGAAAAGACCCCGCATAGCCAGAGGAATGTTGAAAAAGAAAAGCAAAGCCGGCGGCATCACAATTCCAGACTTCCAGCTCTATTACAAAGCTGTCATCATCAAGACAGCATGGTACTGGCACAAAAACAGACACACAGATCAATGGAACAGAATAGAGAGCCCAGAAATGGACCCTCAACTCTATGGTCAACTCATCTTTGACAAAGCAGGAAAGAATGTCCAGTGGAACAAAGACAGTCTCTTCAACAAATGGTGTTGGGAAAATTGGATAGCCACATGCAGAAGAATGAAACTGGACCATTTCCTTACACCACACACAAAAATAGACTCCAAATGGTTGAAAGACCTCAATGTGAGACAGGAGTCCATCAAAATCCTAAAGGAGAACACAGGCAGTAACCTCTTTGACCTCAGCCGAAGCAACTTCTTCCTAGAAACATCGCCAAAGGCAAGGGAAGCAAGGGCAAAAATGAACTATTGGGACTTCATCAAGATAAAAAGCTTTTGCAAAGCAAAGGAAACAGTCAACAAAACCAAAAGACAACCGACAGAATGGGAGAAGATATTTGCAAATGACATATCAGATAAAGGGCTAGTATCCAAAATCTATAAAGAGCTCATCAAACTCAACACCCAAAGAACAAAGAATCCAATCAAGAAATGGGCAGAAGACATGAACAGACATTTTTCCAAAGAAGACATCCAAATGGCCAACAGACACATGAAAAAGTGCTCAATATCGCTCGGTATCAGGGAAATCCAAATCAAAACCTCAATGAGATACCACCTCACACCAGTCAGAATGGCTAAAATTAACAAGTCAGGAAATGACAGATGTTGGCGGGGATGCGGAGAAAGGGGAACCCTCCTACACTGTTGGTGGGAATGCAAGCTGGTGCAGCCACTCTGGAAAACTGTATGGAGGTTTCTCAAAAAGTTGAAAATAGAGCTACCATATGATCCAGCAATTGCACTACTGGGTATTTACCCCAAAGATACAAAAGTAGGGATCCGAAGGGGTACGTGCACCCCGATGTTTATAGCAGCAATGTCCACAATAGCCAAACTGTGGAAAGAGCCAAGATGTCCATCAACAGATGAGTGGATAAAGAAGATGTGGTATATATATACACAATGGAATATTATGCAGCCATCAAAAGGAATGAGATCTTGCCATTTGCAACGACGTGGATGGAACTGGAGGGTATTATGTTGAGTGAAATAAGTCAAACAGAGAAAGACATGTATCATCTGACCTCACTGATATGAGGAATTCTTAATCTCAGGAAACAAACTGAGGGTTGCTGGAGTGGGGGGTGGGGTGGGAAGGATGGGGTGACTGGGTGATAGACACTGGGGAGGGTATGTGCTCTGGTAAGCGCTGTGAATTGTGCAAGACTGTTGAATCTCAGATCTGTACCTCTGAAACAAATAATGCAATATATGTTAAGGAAAAAAAAAAAAGAAGAAGAAGAAGAAGGTAGCGGGAGGGGAAGAATGAAGCGGGGGAAATCGGAGGGGTAGACGAACCATGAGAGACGATGGACTCTGAAAAACAAACAGGGTTCTAGAGGGGAGGGGGGTGGGGGGATGGGTCAGCCTGGTGGTGGGTATTGAGGAGGGCACATTCTGCATGGAGCACTGGGTGTTATGCACAAACAATGAATCATGGAACACTTCATCTAAAACTAATGATGTAATGTATGGGGATTAACATAAGAATAAAAAAAAATGGAAAAAAAAAAAAAGGATACAGGCGTTACATTTTACGGATTGGTACGCCAAAGTTAATCATTCCAGCTTAAATCTTTTTCTCTAGACTTCCTTTAACGCATTGGTCTGGCTGTTCAGTCCACGTGGTGCCTTTGTGTGTTTCCCCTCTGCATGAAGTGCCCCCACGTCCCGGTCTCCCCGCCCTGGCCTCTCTGTCACCCGGAACTTTGCGCTCGTCAGGAATTCAGCTGCCTGTATCTTCAGACTACACCGACCCAGGTGCCTCTGCCCCGGCCCTTACTGGGCGCTGTGCATCGGGGCGGAGGCATGCGCGTCTCACCCCCTGCTCTGTACCAAGTTCTGGGGGGCGCGGGGGGAGGGCTGTGGAGAGGCTGGCCCGGCCAGACACACTGTGCATCCTGCGTGCCCTCTGTTCCCTCCCGCGATGGTCCCTGGAGACTCCAGCCGGAGCAGGGTGCAGCCCAGCCAGCAGCCAGCCACCCCTCAGGTCCTGAGCGATGTGGGCAGCTGGTCTGAGTGGAGGCCCGGCACTGCCCGAGTGTGGACCAAGGGGGTGCCTGCCTGGGCACCTGTCCTGGGGAATGCTGCGGAGCGCAGCTCCCTCCTCGGAAAGTTCTGTGATGCTGAGCCCCTCTACCTGCTTCTGCTCTCTGAGCGTGAGGTGTCCTGGCTGCTCTGGGGGACCCGCCTCCCTTCTCCTCTGGCCATAGTGTGCGCAGCCCATTGGCTCCCTGCGAACGTGGCAGTTCTGGTCACTTAGGCCCTGCTGCAGAATGGGCGTCCCACCGTGCCCAGGCCAGGCCCCTCGCCGAGCCACCACCTGTCTCCCTGCCCCTGCTTTGTGGCCTCACTGTCGTGGGGGTCTGGCCTCCCTGGGACTGGGAGGGTGTGGGAGGACAGTGGTGGGGGTGTATGCTCAGATGGGACGGAGCGCAGGGCCTGGTGACTTGTGAGGGCCTAGACACCTCGGGAGCGGAAGGCCTCAGCGGGCCCGGCACAGAGGTTTGTCTGGGCTCTCCCCTGAGCATCAGGGCGGTGAGGGCAGGAGGGAGGCCAGCCGGGCAGTGGTGTGGGCAGGGTGGGTGCTCAGGGGAGAGCCTGCTGGGGCAGGGGCAGAGCTCAGCATAGAAATGCCCAGCATGCGGGAGACAGGCTGCAGGGAATGCGCTCAGTGGTCAAGGAAGATGTGGGAGAGCCCTCGGGGTGGACGTCGTCAGTGATGGAAAGCATACTGAGGGTGTGTTGCGCTGGTCCTGCTGTGGGGAGTGGTTGTGGGAAGAGGGGATGGCCCACAGAACTGGCAAGGGGGAGCCAGGAGTGTGGGACCTTCTGCTCCGCCGGACCGTGGAGTGTGTGTGCCCCTGTGTGTGCAAGTGTGTGTGTGTGTTTCCATGTGTGTGTGCGTGCGTATATAGAGGGGTAGTGCTGAGCAGGTGGAGGGCTGAGTTTAATGGGGGGCTTACCCAGGCAGCTATTCAGGGGTCAGCTTGCTGAGGGTGCTCCGAGACTGGCTCACCCACCTTCTGTCTCCCTGCCACTCCCACCCTTCCTCTGGCTTGGGAGTGTGCCCGGACAGCCACCTTGCTCACCCATCCCCTGACCTCGCTCCCGGCTTCCTGCTCCTCTGGGCTCCACTTGGCCACCCGCCCAGGCTTCTTGGGGTCCTCGGGCCGGGAAAGAGGTGCCCTGCTCCCTTCCCCAGCGCTAGGAGGCCACCACGGGGAGCGGGTGAGGGGGGCAGGTGGAGGGTGGAGACATGCCGGGTGCCGCCAGGTGACTAGATGCGTGGCTTCACGGCGAGCTTGCAAGTGCCCGTGGCTCCAGGGGAGCTGGCCTACAGCAGAGCCTGGTGCAGGTGGAGAAAGAGCAGGTCAGGAGGGCACTGGGGGGAGAGCGCCAGGCAGTGGGCGGGTGAGGGAGGCTCAGGCTGGGGAGCCAGCCCGCAGGGCACTGGGCAAGCGGCATCTATGGTGGATGCGCTCTGGAGGAGGCGTGTGGAGGGGTTGATGGGTTTCACTTAGATCAGGGGAGCCAACAAGGCCGGGCAAGGATGGTGTTTTTGAGGGGAAGCCCCGTCCTCAGGGCATGAAGGGAGGGCCAGGGCTGGGGAGATGGAGGGACCAGGCTCGTGGCTACGACCCCTGCCCGACCCTCCATACCTGGGCTCTTGGGAGAGCGGGCAGCGCCCTGAGGGGTGGCCAGCTAAGGTCAAGGGAGCCTTGGGAGGAGGTGCCCAGGAAGCTGGGAACAGAGGCGATTTAGGGTGCCCGAGAGGGGAACAGCCTGAGATGAGCTCAGGATGGAGAGGGATGGTCAGTCTGGAATGTTGGTGAGGGACCCACAGGGCCTGGAACCCGTGGTTGTCAGGGTTCCACCCAGAATCCAGCATTCTGTGACCTCTGGAGAGACAGGCAGTGGGGTGGCCAGGTGGGTCCCAGGCAGGACACAGAAAGCACAGGAGCCGTGGGCTCCTTCCCAGCCACAGAGTGGAGGCCCCCCCACCCCCCGTCCTTGGAGCCTGGGGAGTTTCCTCCTTCCTTGGGCCACAGCTGCAGGCTGACCACGAGCAAGGGTGTCCGGCTTAGTTCTGTTTGTGGTTTGGGTTCTTTTATTTTAAAGAACCCCCCCACACACACTTTAAAAGCTTCACAGCCCCACAAAACCTGCATCTGATCTGGTTCAACCGTGAACATTTTTAAAAAAACACAAAATAATAAGAGGAGTCCCAGACCTGCCACCACTTGGGTGGGACACCTGTCCGCACAGATGTCCGCACTGAGATGTGCTCATCTCACGCCTGGTTGTTAAAGAACTGGAACGCGGTGCAGCTAGCCCTCCACTCTTACCCCATTAGATGGTTTCGCTTTTCATTCCTGTGTCCCTAAAAGGCACGTGGGACTGTTTTCCGTTGTGAGATTTTATACTGCACAGTGCTTTGGAAAGTCTCTTTCTGCATTCCCTGATGACAAGGAAAATTGAGCACTTTTTCATATGTAACTAGTGGTTATTTATCCTATTTATTATTTAAAGATTTATTTATTAGAGCAAGAGTGCGAGCGCATGCACACACGAGCGGGGGCAGGGGCAGAGGGAGAGGAAGAGAGAGAATCCCAAGCAGACACCCCACTGAGTGCGGAGCCCAACGCGGGGCTTGGTCTCTATCTCATGACCCTGAGACCACGACCTGAGCCGAAGTCAAGAGTCAGAATACTTAACCGACTGCGCCACCGAGGCGGCCCCCATCCTATTTATTATTTATCGGGCATTTGGAGTCCCGTGTCTGGGATTCGCCTCTGTGGCTGTGTGATCGCTGCCCATGTTTGCGTGGGGATGGCTCTGTCCTCGACGTCAGGAGCCTCTGATGTGTGCCACGGCCTGCGTTTCCGTGTCTGGTCTGTCTTCGTGCAGGACAGAATATCGGTGTGGCCACAGTTGCCCACGGCATCCTCGTGGCTCCGTGTCTCCAGAGTGCTTCCTGTGTCTGCGGGTCTTACTGTCCCACTGTCTTCTCTGTGCTTGTAAACGTGGCTTTCCACAGTTTGCTTCTTAGTCCATCCTCAGTATTCTTGTTGATGGTGTGAGGTGGGGGCCTGTTCGATCCTTGCCGTGTGGCTAGTCGAGGGCCCGGCACCGGTTAGCTTCCGTGCTCTTCTTCACCCCCCCCCTGCCCCACCCGGCAGCTCTTCATCTGCTCCCTTCCTCACAGACTTGCCTTTTCCAGAATTTCCTCCAGATGGACTCAAACTGGCATGGTCTTCTGTAGTCTGGGGGCTGTGTTCAGGCTGCCAACCTGTGGAGGAGGTGGGGGGGGCTTCCCTTTCTACGAAACTCCCAACTCACTGGGCCCCCTCCCACACCCGGCCGAAGGCATGGAGCTCCTGCCAACCTGCCTCCTGTGGGGTGCCCACCTCTTCTGGGGGATCCCTGCCTCCTGTGGGGTGCCCACCTCCTCTGGGGGATCCCTGCCTCCTGTGGGGTGCCCACCTCCTCTGGGGGATCCCTGCCTCCTGTGGGGTGC
>NC_058405.1:191764925-191780120 GCF_002201575.2 Neomonachus schauinslandi | reverse complement strand
GTGGGGTGCCCACCTCCTCTGGGGGATCCCTGCCTCCTGTGGGGTGCTCACTTCCTATGGGGGCCCCACCTCCTGTGGGGAGTCCCCACCCCCTGTGGGGTCCTTATTTCCTATGGGGAAGACCCCACCTCCTGTGGGGGGTCCCTGCCTCCTATTGGGGGGTCCCTGCTTCCTATGGGGTGTCCCCATCTCCTGTGGGGCCCTCACTTCCTATGGAGGTCTTCACATCCTGTGGGGGGCCCTTTTTGTGGGGGTTCTCCACCTCTTGTGTGGTCCCCACCTCTTGTGGGGGGGCCCTGCATCACGGGGGGTCCCCATGTCCTGTGTGGGGACGGTCCTCATCTGAGCTCCAGTTGGTGCTTTTCCCAGTCTCCTGTTTTGTTTTAAACAGTGGGCTTGTTCTAACCTGAGGGCTTCCATCTCTGACACCACACAACACTCTGTAGACCAGCTGACCCACGACCTGACATTCTCGGGCTCTGGCTCGGGGTGGTGGGTGTTTTTTGGCATGCTGTAATTTTTAATTTGAGTTCCCACCACTGGGGATATGTGACTCCTTCTCCCGAGGGCATCTCACTCTGCCTGGGTGGGGGAGCCCTGCCTGATACCTGCTGAGGACCAGTGGAACCCCCTGCTCTGGGGAGGCGGTTTCTGGGCAGAGCCCCTGCAGCAAAGCTTTCTTGGCCCCCGTGCGGGCCCTCCCCCCGCTCTGGAGCCCACTGATGGCTGCTGACTGTGATGTTCCTTGCCTTGTCCAGCGCGCCGAGCCGTCTGCAGGGGCAGCATCACTGTGAGCTTTGACACCAGACACGTCCTGGTGTTTTCCCCCGCTGCTCGCTCTTGCTTGGGGCGGCCTGTCGGGTTCCCGCTGCTGGTGCTGTGTAGTTGGGAGATTCCTGAGAGGTTCCTGGCTGGCTCACTTCTCTGCCTTCCCGGGTCGGGCCCGGAAACGGGCTTCTGCTACAAACGGGGAAGTGTCCTGTTTGCATCTTCAGGCCACGCGAGGGAGGGAGAGAAGCGTTGCCCTTCACCAAGGTTGCCCTTCACTGGGTCCCGTCCGTGCCCCGTCACCTGCCCTAGACTCACCCCCACCTTTGACAGCTCGGACAGGGGACTTGCCACCTATGTTGTTCCCAGCAGGACACAGGCCCTTGGTTCCAATCCTTCCATGTTCACGAGGGAATCTGTTCTCTACCCTGAACTAGACCTAGGACTTTGATGATACGTGCGATTTCTGGACAGAGGGCTTGTCTCCAGGTAAAGGACCGCCGGTCCCCTGGAGGGGAGGAGGGTGTGCGTTCCCACGAGAATGTGCATGCAGAGCGCCACGCCGGCCTGCCCACAGGAGGCGCTGAGGAGCTGGCTGCCCTCTGCCGGCCGGGGGGCCGGTCCGCAAGTCTGCGGCTTCCTGGGTATCTCAAGAGGGATGAACTGGGACCACCACCTGGTCTGCTGTGGGCCGGGTGGCCCCTCCCCACCTGCCCCCGGCTTGTGCTGGAAGCCCACCTCACTTGTGTCCTTCTTTCCCTCACAGGGAAAATGGAATCAGCTTCGTTCACACAGAGCTTCCAAAAGCATTTGGGCAAGAAGGCGAGCCAGAAGCCTGAGACCCCAAAGCTGCCAGGCCGGCCAAAGAGCTCCTTTTCCACGTACAACCAGGAATGAGTGTCTAGCGACCCACCTGTTCCGTGAACTCCCGAGGCTGTCCCCCAGCCCACCCAGGGAGGGAGGCCTTCCCCCCACCCCTCCTGGGAGGACCTCGACCACCCCGCCATCCCAGGGCTCCAGGAAGGGTGGGCCCGTGAGCCCACGGTCGCTGCTCTGCAGGGGAGGCCGTTGCTGGGGCCAGGCGCCCCCAAGGAGCTGCAACCCCTGGAGAAGCTGCGTTTTCCCTCCCAGGGCATGCAGCCCAGCCCCCCTGTGCTCGGGGAGCGGGGTCCCGGCCGCTGGCTCCTCGGCACTCAGGCCCGCGGGGAGAGAGGCTTTATCGAACGTTCACCAGGCAGACTAGTTGTGGCCGTAATTCCCAAATAAAGTGACCCTGCAGCAGCTCTTGCTTCCGGGCTGGCCTCCAGGCTCTGCTGGGCAGCCGGTCCTGGGCCCTGCGCTGGATGTGCTGCCCACGAGGCCGGGGCGCTGGTGGGGCCAAAGTGCCCTGGGGGGTGAGCGTGGGGGCTGGCAGCTCTGTCCCAGGTATTGTGCGGGACTCGGCTCGGCAGGGCAGGCCAGTGGGCGCAGGAGCCTCTGGTGAGGCAGCAGGGCTCCTCGGCATGGGAGGCAGACTGGACCATCGGGATGTCCAGACAGGCCTGGCCTCAGAACCACGCTGGTCCCCGCGCTCTGGCCTCCCGGGCATCTCTGAGGCTACTTGGCAGGAACTGGAAGCTTCCTGGGCCATGCGTTAGGATGTGTGTCCAGAGCAGGGAAGGAGTGGACAGCAGGTGGGGCGTGGAGACGCAGACCAGGGTGCAGTGTGGGCGCAAGCCCCTCCCCACCTCCCAGCGCGCCTGCGTTGCGTCCTGCTGTTCACGGCCCAGGGACGCGCACTTGCCCGAGCTGTGCAGGATGGGGTCGCGGCAGCCACACAAGCTCTCCAACCTTTTATTCGTACAAGGACTCAAGAGCATAGGACACCAGCTGAGACCGCCTGGCCGGGGCCGCCCCCTCCAGAGACCTACAGTGCAGGCCCCCGTGGGGACGGCGGGCAACCACGGCCCCAGAGCCCCTGAGAATCCAGCTGGCCCTCACCTACAGGGAAGGAGGCCCTGGGCCCAGCCCCCCAGTCTGGCACAAGCAGGGTTACTACAGGGTGGGGGTGCCCGTGGGACTGCGCTGCCTGGTGGGACACAGGCTGGGGGCCCTGACCAGCGTGAGAGGCGAGGCAAAGCAGTGCTAAGTGCCCTTGTCAGGCCCCGGTGCTGGTTAGGACTGCTGTCCCTGGCCACAGTGGCTCAGCATCCCATGGACCCTCGAGGGTGCCCTTGCCGGAGCCCCTCTCTGGCGGGGTCCAGCCCCCTCCCCAGGGCCCACAGCAGCTAGGGCCCAGGAGGGAGGGAGGGAGGGTCCCGGGCCTGGGGGAGGGCCTGGACAGCCTGAGTGAGCAGGGGTGCCCCCAGGTCCCGGAAGCCCCAGCCCTTCCAAGCTCTGGGAGGAGGAGCCGAAAAGCAGCTCTGTGTGAAGAGATGGAAAGCGTCTATGAATGTATGTATGTTTGGAAAAGCCCTTAACTGTCAAAGCCCCCCAGGCCCCCAGGAGCTGGCGGGGTCAGGAGGGACTCGGGTGGCCCTCTGGCTTTCGGGGCCAGGCCTCCTGGACGAGCTGAGGTTTCACCAGCCACCCGCATCCTGTGGCCAGGTGTGGCCTCCAGCCCCACGTGCGTCACCCCAGGTGGGGGGCCCTGGGCCTGGTGGGGATGAGGCAGGGGCATGGGTGCGCAGCCCCTCCGCACAGCCGCAGGGCCCTGTGCAGGCGCGGGGCCCACGTTCAAAGGGGGTGCCCACGTCTGTGGAGGGCCCAGCCAACTCTCCTGGGACCGCCAGGATCGGCACCCCCCAGCCCCACACGAGGGTCAGCCAAGAGCAGCGCCCAGAGGTGGTGAGGCTGTGCCCACGGCGGCCCATCTGTGCACCCCGGACCCTTGCAGCTGGTCCTTGGAGTGAATGAGGTCCAGACACACTGGTCAGCAAGGGTGCCTTCCCAGATAGAGCTCACCCTGATGCTGAGGGCCTCTGGGGGGGCCACAGCATCATGGGGGCCTGGCTGAGTCTGAAGGGTTCATGCATAATCTCAATAGGCCCTGCTAGACCCTGGATGGCAGAAACCCCAATGCCCTCCCGGGGATCCTTAGGCACCCAGGGGTGGGCCTTGGTTTCTGACACCTGTGGCCCAGAAGTTCTCCGTGGGAGGAGGCAGGAGAGGAAAGCACAGACTCGCGCTCTCCAGCGGGACACTGCTCAGGGAGCTGGGGGGAGAGGCGCAGGCGGGCAGGCGGGAGGTGGCCACCGGCATCCCCCAGGTCCCTGAAATACATGGCTTTTGGGGACACTGTTCCTGGCTGACCTGAGGGCCTCATACAAAATTAAAAGCCAGGGTAGCCGGCGGAGTGAGGCCAGGAGGGCCCGCGCCCCTCGCCCTACCCCAGTGCAGTTACAGTGCTGGGGTCCCTCACTGTCCCTCCCTGTGCTGCCCTGGGGCCTCCAGGCCGAGGAGAATTAAATATCGTCTGTTTTGTGTTTCGGCAAAGTCAGTTCCTGGCCTCGGCCCCTGGGGCCTGGGGCAGTTACCGCCACGTGGGCCTGGGGGCTGAGAGGACCAGGGGGAGGAGAAGCAGCAGCAGGGACGCGCGGGGCTGGGGACAGCTCCCCGCCGAGGTCTTCTGGCCCTCCCGCTCCGACAGGCCGGGGAGGGCGTGGGTCAGGGTCGTCCGTGAGCCGGGGCTCTTCTTGCTGACCCTCCGGTCACAGAGGTCATCCGGACAGCTGTCACCACTGCCTGAGCCACTGCTGTCATCACCTGGGGGGAGGACAGGAGGCTCCAGCAGGCCTGCCTGGCTGTGGACCCCGAGCGCCGGGGACCCTGCCCCTCCCCTGGCCACGGGGGCCTCCCGTGCTGGGCAAGGCCAGCTCCGCCTGAGCACAGCTCCGGACCCGCCTGGGCCTGCCAACGCTTGATGGACATCCTGGCCAGGCTCGGCTGTGTTTGGGGACGCGGCTGTGTGTGTGTGGGGGGGTGGGGGGCTGTTTGGTGTCCATGCCCGGGCAGCAGCAGCAGCGGCCAGAGCCACGTGTGGGCCCAGGGGCTGGGAGGGCCCCTCCCCTGCGCCCTTCCCTCCCCCCCCCCCCGCCTCCCGTCCCTGGGGCCCCGCCCGCACTGGCGTCCTGGAAGTCCACGTCATTGCCGCTGTAGGCGCCGCGGAGCCGGTTGGTCATGACCTTCAGCTGCATGATCTGTTGGCGGACGGTCATGTCGGGCTTGGTGATGTCCACCTCCACCTCGGGGTTGTTGATCTGATTGGCCAGGCCATCGCCCATCACCTCTGGGAGGTACCTGGGGGCCGAGGACAGGCCCTGGGTCACTGCCTGCCCCCTGCCAAGGGCTGCTTCCCTGGCATGCCCTCCCATCCCCTCTCCTCCTGTCCAGGTGCTGGCAAGCCTGAGACCCCCCGCGGCTGTTGGGGTGTGGGATGTGCATCACATCCAGAAGTGCAGTGTGGATGTACCGAGCAGCGTGCATGCCGCAGGGAGCTGGCCCAGACCTCTGTCCGGGCTTCCCTCGTCCTCCTGTGGGCCTGGCGTCGGGCACGGCCCTGTGCACACAGCACTTGGAGACACAGGCCAGACAAGGGACCCGGGTGAGGCCTGAGGTCAGCCGGGCAGCACCCACCTGCCTTTGGCCATGCCGTTCCAGCAGCGGTCATCACTGGCACTGCTCATGGCCACCTTCTCGCTGCACAGCATGCTGGGGAGGCTGATCCAGAAGTCCTGGGCATCTCGGAGCTGCACCTTGGCCTCCGTGACCTGCGAGGCAGTGGTCAGGTCACGGGGTGGCCTGCTTGGCCTGCCCTCCCCTCCCCCGCCCAGCCAGGGCCCTGGCCGGCCGAAGGCCGCTCACCAGCTTCTCCAGTGTGCCCGTGGGAGCCTTCTCCTGTAACACCAACTTGCCCTGGTGCCACTTCTCTTCGGGCCCGGAGCCCTGGGGGTTCACCTTGGGGTTCCCACAGCCCTGGATGACCTGGGGGAAGACCACAGGGGTCCCAGAGGGGCACGAGGCCATCTCTGGGATGCCCCTCCATGCCCACTGCACCCGCTCACCCGCACCTTGGCTGTGAGTATGTCCTTGTTGTCCTGGAGGGCGTTGATGGCTTCTGCCAGCCACAAATGCACGTTGCCGATGACGCTTTCTGCTCCCGAAGGGCCCCAGAACTTGTCGGTGATGAGCACCATGGAGTCTGGTGCAAGTGTGAACATACGCACACGGGGCGTTTTGTAAACACACACACTAGCCACCTTACATCAACATGCTAGCTCACGCATGCGCACGCACACCGGCCCACCAGGTGTCCGCTCGCGGACACGTCAGCTCTTACGTGTGCTCGCACGAACTGAACTGGCCTACCACGTGCATGCCAGTTGACACGTGTTGGCTCGGATCACGTCCTAACACACGCGTGAGCACACGTCAGCACGTATGTGTGTTGGCCCACTGTGTCAGCGCATGTTAGGACTTAGAGAGGTTGGCATCGGGCGCCGACGCACCTCATGTCAGTGATGTCCGCTCACACGTGTGATGTGCATGCGCGTCAGTCCACCCTGCGCCGCGCATGTACATGCCGGCCGGCCCGCCGCAAGTCAGCAGTGCATGCGCGCTGGCTCACGTACATGTTAGTTCGTGCACACGGCGGCCCAGCCCAGGTCACAGGCGAGTTGCATGTATGTGCTTGCTCGTGCGGGTGGGGGGGACGAGGAGCCATGACCCCAGAGGGCTGCATACCAGGCAGCAGTCTGAGTCACACACTGCTCAAAATGGCCTGTCCCTTGACCCGGGGACCCTCCCCCTCCCAGGGCCACGGCCAGGTGCTCCAGAGGACAGCCTGGCTTTGTCCCCGCTCCTGCAGGCCCTGGGCTGCTCTGGCACGTGGCAGTGACTGCTCACCCAAAAGGTTCCTCCACTCGGCGTCGAGGTCGGCCTGGTTGGCCAGGCAACCCTTGAGCACGTTGCGGCAGTAGTCAGGGCAGGGCCGGGCGCCAGGGACCCCCAGGCAGTGTGCACAGTATGCCAGCTTCATGACGGCCCTCGTGCACTCCGGGCCCAGGGGCACCTGGGGAGGCAAGGCAGCCTGAGCCCCGCCTTGCAGCGGGGTGTGCCCAGTCCTCCAAGGAGCCCCAGGGTGGAGGGCTCTGGACAGAAGTCAGGGGGCCGCAAATCTGCCCCCTGGCCCTAGTCCTTCTTGGGGACCCTGTCTCATCTCAGGTGGTCAAGCAGGCTCCCAGGGTGGGGCCGCTCATGCTCCTCACTGCCGCCGTCCCGGCACGCGACTCCCTGGAACAGTGAGTGCTGTTACTGGGCCTCACGGGGAAGCGTGAGTGTGCCTGCCCTCCGTGCGGATGACGGGACCGGGGCTGGGCTGGGAGGAGGACTTGCTAAGGACCCCAGCTGGAGGGGGAGGGGGCTCACAGCCGGGGCTGTGTGGGTCTGACTCGGGCTGCCCCTTGGGGGAGGTACCCTGCTGGCCCTGAAGGCCTCAGGCCCCAGCCTGCTCTGGTCTCTGAGCGATGTTGCCCCCTTGGCTCCCGTCCACCTGACCCCTGCAAGTTGGCTCAGCATCCAGCCCCACGCCCTTCTGCCTTGCCGTCCTGCTTGGGACCTAGCCCGACGGAGGATGGGACTGGACAGCTGCCCACACCAGAGCCGTCCTGGGACATGCTGTGTGCACGCGGACGCGGGGGTGGAGGTGGGCAGCAGCCCAGGGTCAGGGAGATGGCCAGACGGCCCTAGGGCCCAGGGGGCTGGGCTGGGAGGCAGGGCAAGGGGGGCACGGGGAGACCGGGGCGGGGGGTAGGGGCGGCGGCTCCCGAGAGCCCGGGCCGCTGTGCGCACCTGGGCCACCTTCCGGACCACGTCGCCAGCCACGCCCAGGCCCTGCACGAAGGCGCGCGCGGCCACGAAGGCGCGCGTGGCGCGCATGCGCAGCTCGCGCGGGGCCTCCCCGAAGGGCCGCAGCGCGTCGGCCTGCTTGCCCAGGCAGTCCAGGTAGTCGTCCGGGAGGAGCAGCTGCGGGCGCAGCTGCCGGAAGAGGCGCTCCAGCAGGCGGGCCCAGAACTCGGCCAGCGTCTCCTCCAGGTGCAGGTCGGCGCCGCGGTAGTAGAGACGCAGCTCCGCGTACAGGTCCCGGAAGGCCTTGGCGCTCTGCGCGTACAGCTCGCCGAAGGCGCTGGGGAAGGCGTCCTGCAGCGCCCGCTCCGACTCGTTCAGCAGGTGCTGGAAGTGATCTGGGCCGGGGGGCGGGGGCGTGAGGCCTCCTGCCTACCCTCCATGCTGTGGCAGCAGAGCGGGACTGGGGGGGCTCTGCCCAGGACCCCTGATGCTCTGGGAGAATCAGAGCCCAGGCTGCAGAGGCTGGAAGGGCCCTGGGTGCCCCCTGGACTCTCAAGACCTCACCCCCACCCCCCCATGGCCTGGGGTGCAAAAGCCTGGGTGGGGGTCCCCTCCTGGGTCTCAGGGCCTCCAACTGGGACTCCAGTTGACACTTCTGGGCTGGGGACAGACGCAGGGTGCTTCGGTGACCTACTGGGATCACCTGTAAGGTGGGCAGGAGGATCCTCTGAGCCAGGGGGTGGGATCCACCTCCTTCCTGCCCGTTCCTCCCTGCACTGCCCCCCAAACGGTGTGTCTGGCCCTCCTTCTCCGTTTTTCTCTTAGATGCCCTCCCTTGGGTTCCAGAAGCCTCAGCTCTTATCATGCCCCCCTGGAAGCTGGCCTGCCTGAGGGCCTGGGGAAGATCTCCTGTAGCCTTTGGGATGTGCCCAGGGACCCAGGCAGGCCTGTTGAAGCCCTCCAGGGGGGCAAGGCATGAGCATGTGCAACAGACCTGTGTGCTTTTGGGGACATGCCCCTGCACCCTATGTACCCAGAACGGGGCCCCCAAACAGCACCCACCCCCCTCTGGCAGAGAGACTGCACAGTCTGTGACCACACAAGCCCTCCACTCAGACTCGTCCCCAAGAGCTATGGCCACCCTCCCTGCACGGGCCCTGGGGCCCTGGGCAGCCAGGGGTTTCCAGGCTCCCCTACATCTACCCCCCTCCCCCCGCCAGGCCTTGGGCTGTCAGGCTGGCTGGGGCAGGAGATCCTGATCAGGCTGTGGGATGGTGTGCAGGAGTCCAGGGGCTGAGATCATGGGCCTCAAGGCCTCTCAGAGCTGCCTGGTGGCTGCAGACGCACACTCTCCCTCTTCTCTCCGCTCAGGCTCTGCCAGGGCACCTTCCCCCTCCAGTTAGACTTCAGGTCACTTCCTGGGGGCCCCACCCCAGCACCCACACCATTCCCCTGAGGGGACCACTGTGGGCAGCATCATGCCGGCCAGCTCTATGCTGTCCAGGGCACTCGCTGTCTGCCCAGACCTGGTGTGAGACCCGGCGAGAGTCAGGGAATGAGAGGCCCGACCAGCAGCTGCCCTGGAGATGGGAAGGCCACACCGGGGCCCCCTGCTCCCACAGCAGGGCAGCCGCAGCCTCAGTCCCCTGCCCCGATCCCGGCCAGCATGCTCGCTTGCTGGCTCCGCACCACCGTGGCCAGGGCAAGGCCTGTCCCTGTCTGCCGGTGACAAGGAGGCACCCTCTCAGGGGCTGGCAGGGATGGGCCCCATCTCCCCAAACGTGCACGTGTGTTGCTGCGCACACCCCAGGGTGGACGAGGATGACTGCAGACCGCTCCCGGGCTCGCGGCCTCTTGGCTTGGGCCGTGCATGCGGGCAGCCTTCTGCTCCTGCCTCGCTGGGAGAGGTGCCCCCGGGCCCAGCTCCCCCCGCGTCAGTGTCCTGCGGTCCCCGGCCCGGGGGCCTGCTCACCGTCAAAGCTCTGCAGCTGGGCAGCGAGTGCGGTCTGCAGGGTGCGGCCGCTGTCCAGGAGGGCGGTCTCCAGCTCGGCCCGGCTGCGGTTGGCCAGCTTCTCCTCCATCTCGCTCGTACAGCACGTGTAGCCCCGGGGGCAGATCCGCAGGTGCTCTCCTGTGGGGAGCGGCTGCTGTGAGGGAGAGGAGGCGCCCCGGAGGCGGGGAGGGGGGCCCCGGGCAGACCCTGGGAGGGGGCACAGCGCCGGTGGGGGCCTGGGTAGGTCGTGCAGTCCCCAGTGCAGGACACAGCAGTAGGGCTGCCTCTGCAGGGGCAAACCTGGCCGGTGGGCATCAAGCAGGGCTGCAGAAGGCTGAGCCCCAGGGCAGGGATGTCCCATGTCATCCCCACCTAGCTCCTCCTGGCCCCTCAGCGCCCGCTGCTGCCACCATGCAGGTGAGGAGGGCCATCCCAGGGGTCCTGGCGCAGCTCAGAACTGCCTCGGGCCCTGTGTGTGTGCAGAGGGGTGGCTGCCAGACCCCCGGCCCACCGGGGCAAGCTTCCAGGCCTGCAGGGTGCCCCCTGCCTGGGCCCAGGCTGAGGATGGGGAGGGAGGAGGGGATCCCCCACCCCCGGAGGGCAGGGCAGGATAACCAGGGCCTCCCCCCCACCCACACCAGGCCAGAGGTGCAAGCTCCCATGAGGACTGCAGGCCTGGGTGGGGCTACCGACCGGGGGTGCCTGGTGAGGAGGGGTCCTGCATGCGGGGGGTCTGGACACACCTGTGTCCCTGTCAGGGTGCGCCCCTTCCTCTGCACCCGAAAGCCCTTCTCACCCCTCGTGTTCCCCAGCAACACACCACCCATGCTTCCGTCCTGAGGCCGGGGACAGGTGCTCGGTCAACACAGCCCTGCAGACACACCGCTGAGCCGTGCAGGGAGGGGTGCGGGCCAGAGAGCAGGCGCCTTTAAAAATGGGCCCCTGCCTGTGTTACAGCAACTGTGGTCTGAGGCGGGTGCTGTGACCCCATTTTGCAGACCAGGAAACTGCGCCTTGCAGAGACTCGGTTTCCTGTCCAGTCCACGCTATGCCAGGAGGGGCCAAGCAGCTCAGTCAGGCTGCCTGCTTGCAGCGCCCCCACACCCAGTGCGCCCCCCCACGGCCCTCCCCACCGGCGGTATTTCCTGCCTCTAAGCTGTGGAGGAGGCTGGGGTCTAACCCGGACAGGGGCTGTGGGGAAGGGTCACCTGGGCACTGCTGCGGGGTAGGGTGGAGCAGCCTGGGCGGAGCTCCGGGGGTCCCGAGGCTGTCCTGAGGGCGGGGAGGGTCAGCAGCCCCAGCAGAAGGCCTGGAGGGCACAGGCAGCCTCCAGTAGAAGCTTGGGGCCGGGGAGGGGGGGGGGTGCGATAAAGACGTAATTATCCTGCGGCCGGACTGGCCCTCAAGAGCCTGTGGGCACCACCAGGTCAGACCGGGCTGGAGCATCTTCATCTCCTGCGCTGATGCGCGCAGCCCCGGGCTGGTGAGAAGCGGACAGAACAGAGAAGCCATGTGTGGGCGCTGTGCCATCCGTGTGACAGTGAACTGCTGGTGGCCCACGGGCACGCTGGGGTGGGACTGGAAGAAGGCTGTCAGAGTGCCTGGAGGAGCCCACTCAGACACGGCGGATGAGGGGAGGTTTGGGGGGGCGCGGGGGGTGGGAAGCCAGCCCCTTCTTCTTCCTCTTCCCACATGGGCCCTGAGCAGTCCCACTCCCCAGGCCCCAGGTGCCCTCAGCTCTCAGACACCTGAGCCCTGCAGGGCTGCTTGTCTGGGGGAACCACCACCCCTTCCGCCAGGGCCTGGAAGTGATGCTAGCATGTCCGTCTGAGGGGGGCTGTGGCCCCCACCTTGGGAAAGGGCCAACCTCGCAGTAGACAGATTGGCGCTCAAGACCACCTGGGCCCATCTTGGGCGCCTGGGTGGCTCAGTTGGTTAAGCGACTGCCTTCGGCTCAGGTCATGATCCTGGAGTCCCGGGATCGAGTCCCGCATCGGGCTCCCTGCTCAGCGGGGAGTCTGCTTCTCCCTCTCCTGCTCCCCCCTCTTGTGCTCTCTCTCTCACTCTCTCTCTCAAATAAATAAATAAAATCTTAAAAAAAAAAAAAAAAAGCCACCTGGGCACATCTCTAGGAGGGCATCAGGTCTGTGGGGCTGTGACAGTTGGGGATCTGAGACCTGACCCCCTGGGTGAATCAGGACTTTCAGGGCCTTGTGGGAGCCAGCTGGGGGCAAGGGTCGGAGCCTGACTCCCCAAGGCCTGATAGGGAGGAGGCACCTGCCAACATTCCTCTGCCCCTTCTCGTGAGGGGTGGGGTGGGCAGGTGTCTCCAGGCAGGGAGTGGGCCCAAGAACACCTACCATCCTTCTCTCTCAGGGCCTTTACTGACTCTGATGTGTGGCCCAGGACCCTTGCCAGAAGGAGGCAGGACGCCGGGCAGGAGGAGGGTCCTCTCCATGGGGTCCCTGTGCACCCAACCAGGAGAAAGCTGAGCTCCCAGCCTCAACAGGGGCTGGGAGAGCATCCTCTGCATGCCAGGCTCCCCATGGTGCCAGGGGGTGGGGACATGAACTGGGGGCGTGCCCTGGGACAGGGGGCAGGTGCCAGCCTGGGGCTTCTGGGGGACACCCGGGGCTCTGCTGTGCTGGGCACTCGGGCCAGGCTGGCTGGGTGGGCAGCGGGTGGGCACACACAGGTCTTCAGGGGGGCACGGGCCGCCAAAGTGAGAGCTCTTGTAGGCCACAGGGACGGACAGCGTCCGTGACTGGCTGCCCTCCCTCCTGAACCCTCCGGTCCCCTGGAGCAACAGACCCCCTCCCCGAACCTGCCAGTTCATGCGGACAGCAGAGAGGCCGGGCGGCGGGGGAGAAACTCGGGGAGACCCAGGGAGCCACCCTCCCCCGCTGCGGGCGGGCTCTGAGTGGGCCCCTGGGCACTGTCAGCTCAGCCACCACTCCCACCCGGCGGCCTCCCTGGAGCCTCGCCAGCCCTGCCGGCCACCTCGTCCAGCCGCCCGGTGGCCTGCGCTGTTCCAGCCGCCCCAGCACAGCCCCCGTCCCTCCCTCCCTCCTCGGACACACGGGAGTGAAGACACGGAGCCAGAGCCCGGGCGCCGGCCTGAGGTCCCGGGCGGGCTGGGCCGAGGCGGCCCCCAAGCCAGCTGCAGGGCAGACGCAGTGCGCGGCGGGTGCGAGAGCGGTAGTCAGGACTTTGTGCTTCTTTCCTGCCCACCCTGGCCCAGCTCGGCCTGCGTCTGCACATCAGCCAGCTGGAGGGGGTTCGGCAGGGCACCCCCTGCACCCCCTGAAACGCAAGCCTGCGCCTCCTGGTCTCCTGGTCAGAGCCAACTCGTGCCCGGGTGGGGGGCTGCCAGGAGCGAAAGTGAGCTCCCTGCCCCTGGCAGTGTGCAAATCAGACTGAAGGATTTCTGTACATTGTCATTCCAGACTCCCAACCCCCCCCCCCTCCTCTCAGCTCAGTACCCGCAGAGGAACGGAGACTTGCCTGGGGCGGGGGGGAATGCTCCCCCTCCCCACCCTGGAAGGCATCGGCGGGTCCCCTCTTCCCACCGACCCCTCCCCCAGCAGGCCAGCGACCACCCCTCCTTTCTCCCTCGGGTGCTTTGCTGTTTTTGCAAAAGCTGGCCACATCCAGAACTCTCCCTTCCCTTAGCTTGTGGGGACACTTCCTCCCACGGGTGATCCTAGATTTTCTGAGGAGAGAAAGGGGAGGATAGTTCATTCCTCACCGCAGTCCCTGTGGCACGGGCTCCTCCGGGCCCCGCCCCCAAATTCCCAGATGCTCTCTGATCCTGCTCCTCAGGTTAAAGTCCCTGCACCCACTTCCCCAACCCCATCAGCAAGCAACTGCTTCTCTTCCTGGGCGGCAGGCCGCATGTCCATCTTCTGCCCTCCAGATCCAGACCTCCTGGGGTCACCCCACATCCCCGGCTCCTCTTCACTAAGCCCCTCCCAGTCTGTGGCTCAAACGTCTTTAAGGCTCACACGCTCCCGCCACCTGCTGAGCCGCTGCTCCCAGCTGTCCTGTCTCGGCAGCCTCCCAAGAGCATGCTCACCCAGCAGCCAACCTCGCCGCATGTCACCCCAGTGCTTTAGCCCAAGACACCCACCCCAACAGTGGTCACCACTTCCAGTGCTGGACAGACCTCCTGTGGCCAGGCCCAGCCTGGCAGCCACCTGTCCCTGGTGGCGCTAGAGCCCTCCCAAGGAGACTGCAGAGGGAAGATGGCGCCATGCCAAGCCCCTCTCTCCAGAAGCTTCTACTGCTCACACAAGAGGATGCAGACTGTCTGCTCAACCTGTCTTTAAAGCCACATCCCAGAGGCTCCGCACCGACGGACCCAGCCACCCCTAGAAGGCTCCAATTCACTGCAGACGCCGGCACTGGCCTCCCCGCGCGGGGCGGAAACGCAGCTGCGTGGACAGCTCCAGGCACCAAAACACGCCAAGGGAGAGGCCCGGGTCTGCAAGAGCAGGAAGGGGGCTGCTTTACTCAGTCCTGGACCCTCCGTCGGGCCTTGCTGGCAGGCTGGGGGTGGGCAGGTATAGAAGGCTTTCCCCCAAGCAATATTCTTCTCTGGACAACTGCCCCCTGCCCACTCCTGCTCCTGGACCCCATCCAGCTCCAGTGGCCACAGGATCCCCCTGGCATTGTCCACCAGTCTGCTGGGGGTGGGAGGCACTGAGCAAACAGAGGCAGGTTCCCTGGGCACTGTCCACACGGGAACTCCAGACCTTGCTCTCTTAGCCCTCTGTCCGGAAGCGTTTGCCCCTGACTGGTCCCTGTCAGAGGGTCACACTTGATCATCCAGAAGGGTGGCCTCGGACCCACCTTGCAGAGGACATTTCAACCACCATCTCCTACCCTCCCTTGCTAACACATCACCAGCACCCATAACCCCTCCTACCACTGACCCAACCTGCCTCCCTACCCCCGACCACCCAAAGCCCCCCTCCCCCACCATTTCAGGCAAATGACAGCATCACCAAGGAGCCCTCTGCCACTGCCCGCAGAGCCTCCACCAGCACTGGGACCCAAAGCCGAGGGGCGTCGCTGCGGACACCTCCTCCCTCGGTGGGCAGGAGGGGCAGGTCGCAGGCAGCAGAACAAAGGCTGGGCGCCAGGTGCCCTGGCCAGCAGCTGCGGGCCAGGGGGCTGGACGGAGCACCGCACGCCGTGGGGTGGGAGCAGGAGCGACAGCGCGGTCTGGAGATGTGGTGGTGCTCCTGGAGCGGCGGGGACCGGGCGCTGGTGCAGTGGGCGCGGTGGGCACCCAGGGGGTGCGGGGGCTGCGGCAGGCAGGCGGGCAGGGAGGCAGAGAGCAGGGGGGCAGGGGCTTGCCGCAGTGGGCGCGGCAGGCATGGGGAGGGGGTGGCAGCAGACAGGACTCGTGGGGGCTGCGGCAAGCAAAGGGGAGGGGGATGGGTTTGACGGAAGAGGAAGGGGGGCTTGCTGCAGGAAGGGGGCTGCGGCAGGGGCTGGGAAGCACAGGAAGGGATGGGGGTGGGGTGGGGTGTTAGGATGCTGCAGGGATGAGAGGGACCTGGGGAAGGGGAGGTGGGGAACTGCAGGGGAGAAGAGGTGGGGGG
>NC_058405.1:191764144-191764825 GCF_002201575.2 Neomonachus schauinslandi | reverse complement strand
AGTGGTGATGGGGGACGGGGTGGGAATGAGGATGTTGAGGCGGAGGGAGTGAAGGTAGGGGTGACAAGCCTGGGGATGGGGATGCGGGGGGGGGGGGGGCGGCCGGGGAGATGGAGATGGCTGGAGTCAGAAGGCTGGCTGGAGCCCAGGCGGGGTCACCCAGTCCGGATCCCAGCCCCGCAGACGCCACCCGCGCTGTGGCCCGAGAGCCCTGCGCGGCGGTGGCGGCGGCTCCAGCGGCGGCGTCCCAGGCTGCGGTGGCGGGTGACGCTCCGGGCGGCGCGCGACTCCGGGTGTGGGCGCGTGGGGGGCCTGGGGACCCGGCCGGGGGAAGGCGGAGGAGCAGGACCAGGCCGGAGGGCTCGGAGGCGGCGCGGGCGGACAGGAGCCGGGGAGGAGCTGCGGCCACCGCTGCCCCGCAGCCCCGGCAGCCCCGCCACCGCACTGGCGCGCACGGCGAGGGCGGCGGCTCCCGGCGCGGGGACGCGCCTCCTCCCGCAGCCCCCGCCCGCCGCGCTCGGCACCGCCCCGTCTCCCAGGAACCCGCGGGCCGCCTGCCCGCGCCCCCTGCGGCCCGCGCCCCCCCCCCCGGGTGCTGCTCCCCATCTCCGGGGCGGGTGGACGGGCTTGGTCCCTGCAGCAGAGCCGGCGCCCGCCTGGGGCTCGCTGCTCCGAACTCAG
>NC_058405.1:191706587-191739144 GCF_002201575.2 Neomonachus schauinslandi | reverse complement strand
GGGCGCGACGCGGGGCGCACCGCGCGCTCCTCCAGCCCTCTCAGGGACTGGACCCGCCGGATCGCGCAGAGCTGCGGACCGCCCGAGGGAGGCGGGGCGGCCGGGGAGCGCGCGGGCCGCGGCGGGGTCCCCGAGGGCGGGCCCCCCACGCCCAGGGCCCGGGGCGGCGGCACCACCTGTGGGGGCGGGGGGCGGGGGTGCTGAGGCAGGGCTTCCCCCGCCGGACGTGACATCACGCCTTCCGCGCGCCTATCAGGGGCTTCCCCGCCCCCAGCCGAACTCGGCATCCCTCCCTTCTCCGCCTCCCTCGCTCCCGCCCTGCCTCCCTGCACCCTGGCAGCGCGCCCCGCGCCTCCGCTCCCGCAGCGCCTCCTTCCCCTTTGCGCGCCGCCCCCACTCCTCGCCTGCACCCCTTTACCAGCCCCTCGCCCCCTACGTCCACTTCAGTCGCCTCTCCCACGGCTCCAGCGCACACCTGAGGTTTATGTGGGGGCGGATGGGGGGCTGTACGCTGGAAACTCGCTGGGAGACTAGACCCCACCTTTCTCAGCCCTGTAGAGAGGCAACGGACGACTTAGTTATTGGAGATTGTCAGCCGGTTTTTGGTCCCTCCGCGTGGGTCCTGGAGAAGCAAATATGACCGAGGCAGAACGTCTCTATTGGCTTGGGTCGCTGGGCGGTGGCAGGTGGCCTCTTGGGGCCAACAACAGGTCAGGTAGCCTGGGGGATGAGGAGAGGGTGCAGGCCAGAGAGCTTGACGGGAGAGCTCCCGGTGAGGCTGATGGGACACCGTGCACGATGGTGCAGTGAGTGGGCAGGCAGTGCCCTTAGCTGCAGAGGGGAGTGGGGATGGGGGGGGGGTTGTGGGAAGGGAGGTAAGAAGCGAGGGCACCGGTGTGTGGAGGGCTTCTCCGTTTCTTTCTTCCCCAGCTGCTGCGCCCCTCCCCTGGCCTCCTGCTCTCCCCACTGCCATGTGGGCAAAGGCCTCAGAGACCACCAGGCCACCAGGTCATGAACCCAGATGCCTAACTGGCAGAAATGGGAGGAAAGCAAATAAGTCGGCACCCTTGGGGGGGTGCCCCCTCAGGAGGACACTGAGATGACCACCACGTGGCACCAAGGGCCTGGACCTCAGAACTCCCTGCAGGAAGCAGCCCCCTAGGGTGCTGCCCATACCTCCCAACCCCTGCCTGCAGGCACACCAGCCCTGTGGGCTGTGGGGTGGGGGGCGCTCCAGCCCTCCCCTGCCTCCCTGAGCAATTGACTCAGCAACCCCAGAAGGGGCCCGGGGTCTCCTGCCCTGCTCCCTTCACCCAGACACACTGAGTCATTGTATGGAGGGAGGTTGTGGGGACCCAGCCCAAGTGCACAGACCTCCTGCCCTCCCCATGCACCTGCTTCCTCATCATGTTGGTGATGCGCAGAGCCCCCCCCCCCCCCCCCCCGTGCAGTGCACACACACAAGCCTACTCCTTCTTGCCCACGCCTGGCACAGCCGCCTGGCCACCTCCCCCCACCACACCACATGCCTGCCTGGCTCAGGCCACCCCTGGGAGGGTTAGGAGCACTGGCCCAGGCCCCGTCTGTAGGAGCTCACCTCTGGCCACGGCCACGTGCTTCCAGGTCAGGCGGGAGCTGGACTGGGGCTTAAACCTGCCTGAGGGTCTTTCTGTCTTGTTGTTATGGTGATCACTGTTGCCATCTCTTAATCCAGCCAGATCGGGAAATTCCTCAGGGTGGGGTCGGTGTCCAGTGCATTTCCGGGTCTTCAGACAGCAGCGTGGCCAGAATGTCCATGGGCCACGCTTACGTGGCAGGTTTCCAGGATGGCCCTGCTGGGGCACCTCCTAGGTGTAGCATGGCTCCATCCCCCAGAGAAAGCCTTCCCGCTCCCTGCGAGGTCGCTGCAGTAGCCCTTCGGGCGAGGAGAAGAGCTGTGAGGAGAGGAGAGCCTCTCTGTGGGGCTGGCACATGGCCGGGGGGTGGTCAGCAAGTGGGGTGGTCCTCCTGGCTCTGCTGGGGCTGCACCTGCCAGAAAGCCTTGATGACAACGAGCAGGGAGGCCAAGCACAGGGGGGTGGTAGTGGCCGCGTGGCCGCTAGGCAGTCACTGCGGGACGTGGCTCTGCTGAAGGCTGCCAGATGTGGGGACGGGGGCTGCGGGGGCATATGGGGTGGAGGTGCTGCCCGCGCCGCAGAATCCCTTGCCGTCTTCTCTCTGGTTGTCTGGCCCACGGAGCCTTCCTTGCCCCCTCCACCCAAGGGGCGTCCTGAGGTTTTACAGAGGTGAGCTCTGGGACTGTGGGAGGCCGAGAGCTCCATCCCGGGCCACGAGCCCCCTGAGCAGCTGCCCCAAGTGCCAGCCCGGCCCTCCTGTTCCCGAGACCTGGGCTGCCTTGGGCGGCCGCCCTGCACGTTTGATTTCGTGCCGGTCTAGGACAGCCCAGGACGAGGGACGCCCGTTAGCCAGGCCAGGGCACAGCTTGGCGCAAGCAGCTGGGGGCACCGGGACCAGGGCCGGGTCACACTGGGGAGGGAGCACCTGAGCCCTACAGGTCTGTGTCACCTTGTTCGCCAGCCCCGCATGCCATCACCCGCGGCCTCCGTCAGCTGGGCAGGAGCCGCTGTGGGAGTTGGGTGGGTTCACCGGGGGGAGCCCTGGGGGTGGGGGTGCGGGGCTGACAGAGCCCTCCCTGTGTGTGCGCCTTGCCCCAGCCACGGGGATGGGACCACCCTTCCTGCTTGGGGTGCCGGCCTGTCCACCGTGTGGGCGCACACGTACGGCAGCGCCGTGGAAGGTGCGAGCGCGCTGGTTGTTTGCACACTCATAAAAACAGAAAATGCCTGGGTTCCTTGAGCCAGTGGCATGTGACGGACACTGGATTTGCCCTGCTGCTGACACCAAGCGAGGAGCTGGGAAGAAAGGGGCCATTTAGAGTCATGTCGGAGGAGGTGTGCAGGCTCCCCCACATTTCCTCTTTTGGAGGAGCGGCCTGAGTCCTGGAGGGCCCATGCCACGGCTCAGGGTCCCTCTGCCCTCCGCTTCCTGCTCTGCCCAGGAGGAGTCTGGGCACACGGGGCGCAGTGCTCAGAGGGGGGCCGAGCTCGGACCTCGGGCTGTGGCCCGTTGGTGGCATTACTGGGGAGCAACAGACATCTTCTTCTGTTGGGCCTCGTGATGACTTTTGGTAACCCTGAAAGCAAGTTTCTAATTAGACTGAACAGTTAAAGTCACTTCCATCCCTGTGTGCCCACTCAGAATGTCACTGCCAACTGTGTCCCCTGACGAGGGCTGAGTCCTGCTGGCAATAAGATGCGTGGGGTCAGAGGGCACAGGGTGGGGGTGGCCGGGCCGTAACACCCTGACCCGTGGGGGGCCTGGGAGGTGGTGTGATGCCCTGGGCCAGAGCGGAGGACACAGGGTCCCTGCAGCTCTGCAGGACGCTGGGGACCCGGGGGCGGCAGGGGGTGCAGCCGGCTGGAGAAAGGGGCACCACAGGGCGTGGCTGATGGACAGGGTGGGACACCGGGCCTGGGGGAGGCTTGGCCAGGCAGGGCTTTCTGCAACGGCACTCAGAGTCTCTAACGGACAGAAGCTCAAGCTGTCGGCCTCTGAGTGGCTCTGCAGGACCTTGGAGACAGGAGGCGAGCCACCCTCTGGCCTTCACTGCCCCACCTCTGGATGGAGTCTCTCACATCCACTCATTGAACTGTTCTCTTGTCCTTAGGAAGGACCAGGGCCCAAGACCACCCCCAGGGACTGCTCCAGTGTGGAGTCTCAGAAATGTGGCCTTGGTGTGACTCTGCTGGACCCTCAGTGGGACTCTGGAAGCTCCACACCATTTACTGCCCCCCGGCCCCCAAGCCTAGGCCTGGTTTGCACTCCAGACAAGCTCGGCTCTGAGTCTTAGTGGCACAGCGCCCTTGCTCCCCAGCCTGGCAGGCTGCCCCTTGGGTCAGGGGCCGGGGAGAGTTTGCAGGACGCAGAAAATCTGGGTGCCATTATTCTGCAAACGTAGTCCTACCTGTACCCAAGCCTGCCTCTCTCCAAACCCCTGCTGGGGGCAGTGGATCAAGGCGAAGCTCCTCGGCAGCCCGCTGGGCTCAGCAAGCCCTTTGATCAGCCAGAAGTCTGGGCATGCCTTTCTCATCCACGGCCAGGGGAGGGGAAGCCGATGGCAGCGCCAGGCTTGGTCACCCACAGGGGCGGCGGCGGGGCCGCACCTCAAGGAGGAGCTGCTGGGGGCGGTTTCTCAGGTCTGAGCACACAGCCAGCTGGAGGACATGGCCCCCACACTCAGCTCTGGCCTGGGGCCGGCTGCGGTCTTCCCGAGGCTCCTGGAGGAAGGGGGAAGCCCGGACCTGGGGCGCCCAGGCACAGGCTGACGTGTTGGGACACAGCACCCGTATGCCTGACACTCAGACACGTGTGCATGGCCCCCTTGGGCCCCGGGGCCCTGGAAGCTCGCTGCTTTCCTGCTGGGCTGCCGGCTCTCCCCTCCCTGCGCCTCTGCCGACCCCGGCCTCTGCAGCTTCTCAGTCGGCCCGGCCAGGCCAGCTTCAATCAAAAGCCTGCCTCGCGCAGAGGAAAGCCTGAGAGCTCTTAACTGCTCTGCATCTGGGCCTGGCCCACTCCCGGCCTCACAGCTGACCTGACCGGTCCACTAAACCAAACCAAACTCTTCACTGTTCCCCAGGCATCTTGGGATTACCCCCAGAACCTTCTCCTAATCTCAGGGCAGGCCTGAGAGGTGGCTTCCAGCTCCAGAGGTTTGGAACTGAGGGGCTTTGTGTCCAGCAGATGTGGGTCCTGAGACCTGGCACAGGTGGGGGGTGGGGAGAGTCACTCTTTGCTGTGTGAGGCCACCCACTGTCCTTTTATTACCCTTCCCAGGGTGTGGGCTGGCCTGTCCCCAGGGCATGCTCAGTCCCCGAAACAAAGAGTGGTTTCCAGGGTGCGGATGAGTTCCTGTGGAGGCCCCTCCGGATGAGCTGGCTGAGGGCAGGGGCGGCCCAGGCCCTGGGCCCCCTCCTGCCCACACCATGGCGACCAGCAGTCCACCATGAGGCCAGAGGAGAGCCTGGTTTCTGTTTGTCATTTTTAAAAAAGGGACAAATCAGCATCTAAAACAAGCCACCAACTTGCTCTTCGAAAGCGGTACCATTGCTTAAAATTGCGTAGGCTGGGTCTGGCCAGATGCATCCCAGATGCTGGGCATGCGACAGGTCTCTGTGGTAGCCATGTACCCCCTGCCCGCTGGGCTCAGGGCTACCCAGCAGCATTCTGGGTCTGGTGGGAAATCCTCTGCCTTGGCATGTGGACAGCGTCCCACCGCTCTCCACGGGGTCCACGGACATGACCTCATACGCTCACCCCCAAGTGCTTTCTGAGATCCCGCAAGTGTGGGACCTGTGCTCACCTCGTGGGCCAAGATGCCGAAACACGAGAGACTTGGTGACTCCACAGAGGCCACATGGCCCCTGAGCTGTGCTCAAGAAACAGAACTCCCTTCCTGATCTTTGCTGCTCCTGACGAAGTTGCCTGGGATGCGGGGCTGTCATTCCCAGGGTCTTCCCCAGGGAGGCTGCCAGAGAGCATGAGGGAGTCCAGGTGGGGAGCACTGCCAGCCAGCCCTGGAGGAGCAGAGAGCAGGAAGGCCCACATCCATCCCCCCATCCAGAGCCAGGAGCCGCAGGGGCAGGTGGGAATGAGGAGGTGTTGTGGCTCCCGCGGTCTTGCTGACAGCTCCTGGGCAGGGGCGGGGGTCTGCCCATCTGGCTGAGGAGGACCCAGGCCCATCTCGGGCCACTCGAGGCTCAGACCAGTCTGCACTGTATGAAGCTGGCCGGCGCAGGGCAGGGCCGGGGTGTGGGGAGGAAATCTGGAGGCTCACAGGGAAGACCCTTCTTTGAAGAGGGGTCCTGCCAGAGCCCAATGAGCAGGCTCTTGTCACCTTGGCACAGGTGGGGCCAAGTCCCAAGGTGGACCCTGGGGGGAGGCACTGACAGGTGGGGCTGAGAGAAGGTGCCAGCCCCTGTGGCCAGCAGATGGGAAATGCTGGGTCTGCCTGTGTGTTTCTCTGGGCAACAGTAAAATCCTGCTGGTGAGAGAGGACATCTGATGCTGACCCAACCACCCCACCGCAGGGACACAGGGCTGAAGCGGGGAAGTGGGACCCCTGAGGCCTGCAGGATGGGGTGGTCTTTTCAAGACAGGGGCAGGCTTCTGGTCTCAGACCCAGGGGAGAGGGTGGGGATAGTCTGGTCGGGTGGGCGAGGGAAGGTTCAGGCCCCTGGCACTGCTCACGGGCAGCTGTGGGCCCCCCAAGCACAGCAGGGACATCTCCGTGGATGAAGGAGGCACAGAGCCGGAACCAGACACAGCTGAGGAGCTGAGGGAGAGGCTGGTGAGCACAGCCTGCAGCCGGAAGGTGGCCCGTTGGGTCAGCTCAGCCCACGTCCCCAGTCCCAGGTCAGTTCTGGGGGGCGGGGCAGGATATGGCCATGGCCCACCCTTGCTGGGGAGGGGCAAGCACTGGAGGCGGAACGGCCCCTCCCCAGAGGCCACAGGTGGCATTGACTCTCAGCGCCCACCCTTCAGTGAGGGTCTGGCAACGCCGTTCCAGAGAAGGGGACAGACAGGCAGCTCAGCCTTCTTGAGGGCCCCCGGTCAAAGTGCTCCCAGGGCTGACTCGAGGGCTGAGCCTGGCCTGGCTGGGGAGGGACCAGAACTGGAGGAGGGAGCTGGGGGTGCTGCCCCCCACCCCGTGCCCTCAGCCTTGGCCCAGGAACCTCGCAGGGCGCTGGCCTTGCAGGGAGATTAGGGGGCTCTCTGGCAGGTGGAGGGCTTCCGGAGGAGGCACGCTGGGGGTGTCAGCCAGGGGAGGGTGGAGCCAGGGCAGGGCCAGGCCTCCAGCTGCCCCTGACCTGCAGACGTGGCCCTTACCCTCCCTGGAGCCCACTCTTGTTGTTCCCTCCAGCACTGTGGGCGTCTGGCTCAGCCACCCTGGCACCACACGCGGTGTCCTGCTGCCTCTGTCCTTGCTGCCTCCATGTTCTTACAGGAAAAATGAGCACAAGACAAGGTTGTTCCCTGACTAGCCAAATAATCTTATAAAAAAAACCCAACAAAACCAAGGGGCTTAGACTTCCCAATTTAAAAACTTACTGCATTGCTACAGAACAAGTTGAAACGGCATGATATTGGCTAAAGGTAAACCTCTAGACCAATGGACTAGAACGGAAAGTCAGAAATAAGCCCCGATACATGGACGGCCCACTGATCCTTGACAAGGGTGCCAAGGCGATCCAACAAGAAGAAGAACAGTCCTTTCAACAGGTGGCGCTGGGCCCTACCTCACACCGCACACAAAAATGAACTCAAAATGGATCAGAGACCTGCACAGAAAAGCCAAAACTGTAAAAACTCTCAGAAGAAAACACTGGGGGGAATCTTCACGGCCTTGGACTTGGACTAGTTTCTTAGCTATGACACCAAAGCAGAGACAGCCAAGAAAAAGCTCGATAAATTGGGCTGTCAACATTAAAGACTTCTGGGCATGGAGAGAGTGAAAAGACTGCCCGCGCTTGGGAGAAGACATTTGCAGGTCACATCCCTGATAAGATCTTGTATTCAGGATCTAGAACGGATTCTTACAGCTCAGCAACAAAAGGTCAAACAATCCTATTGAAAAATGGGCAGAGGATGGGAACAGACATTTTTCCAGAGAAAATACGTAAATGGACAAAAGCCCATGAAAAGAGGCTCCACATCGTCAGTCATCAGGGAAACGCAACTCGAGGCCCCGTGAGATGCCACGTCATCCCCACTAGGGCAACTGGGATAAGGTGGAAAGTAGTGTTGGCCGGGATGTGGAGGGTCTGGCCCCCTCGTGCACTGCTCACGGGAACGGGAAATGGGGCAGCCGCGGTTGGAAACAAGTTTGGTGCTTCCTGTAAAAGTGAAACAGAGCTATCATTTGACCGAGCCATTCCTCCCCTGCGTATATACCCCAAAGAATTGAAAACAGGTATTCAGACAAAAACTTGTGCACAAATGTTCACAGCAGCATTATTCACCGTAGTCAAAAACAACCACGTGCCCATCGACTAATGAAAAGATAAGCAGAGTGTGGTCCATCCACACAATGGACTATTATTTGGCCACAAAAAGGAATAAAGTTCTGACCCACACTGCAGCATGAATGAACCTTGACATTGTTATGCTCAGTGAAAGAAGCCAGACACAAAAGCTGCGTTGTGTAATCCCACTTATGGGAGATGTCCGGAGCAGGGCAGGTCCACAGACACAGCTGAGTGAGGCCCCGGGCTAGGGGAACAGGGGAGCAGGGAGTGACTGCGAATGGGGAAGGGGCTTCTTTTTGGGGGGATGAAAATGTTTTTGTTTTTTTTTTAATTTATTTTAGAGAGAAAGCATGAGCAGGAAGGAGAGGGAGAAGCAGGCTCCCGGCTGAGCAGGGAGCCCGATGCGGGGCTCGATCCCAGGACCCTGCGATCATGACCTGAGCCGAAGGCAGACGCTTAACGACTGAGCCACGCAGGCGCCCCCAGGGATGAAAATGTTTTACCACCAGACAGAAGTGATGATTGCACAACACTGCGGATGCGCTCGATGCAAGGACTTGTACATTTTCAAATGGTTAATTTTATGTTATGTGGATTTTACCTCAACAACAAAACAAGGCAAAAGAGAACTGGGATGTCCTGAGTGTAAATTGGATTAATCTTTGGCACCCGGTGGGGCACCGACATTCTTGCCTAGGTCCTGATGAGCGCCTTCCAGAATGCAGACAGCCTAGGACTTGGAGTTAAGGGAGAAAGAGCAGCCTGTCGGGGGGTCCTCACTGTAGCTTCGGCCCTGGTCCGACTGCACTTGTCTGTCCCAGGAAGCCGGGGGTTGCCGGGACGGCAGGCGCCTCTGGAGGGTCCCTCGGGAGGGGCCGGGGTAGGGGCAGAGAAAGTTCCCCGGGAAGAGCTGCTCTTCTCAAACTCAGAGGCGAGGGCCAGGGGTTCTGGGGCTTGCTTTTAGTTTCCCATCCGCTACTGATGGATTGCCACCCCTGCAGCGTACAAAAGCCACGCCCTCACAATGTCAGATTGCCCGAGAGGCCACCCCACGGGTGCTCATCCGGTTGCTCACCAGCCCAGAGAGGGCGCGGGCCACACACAGCAGGCCACGAGTGTGGAGAGGAGTGGGCTCGGGCCTCGGTTACTCTGTTTATCTCCCCTGCAGGCCAGCCGCCCAGCCCAGGCGGGGCCACGGGTGAGTGCAGCTGCACTCCACCAAGCCCCTTCCCTGTCCCTGCCTCGGGCTCCTGAGCCCAGAACTCCCAGTGGGGGCTGCGGCAGGGGGGCAGTCCCCTTTGCCCAGGCTGGACTCAGCTCCATCTCGGCACCTGAGTGCTCTGTCCGTACCTGGATATTTGTCGACAGCCTGGCCCCAGGGTTTGTGCCTGCCAGGAAGACTGCTATTGACTGGTCCCCCAAAGCCTCTCTCCTGTGTGGGTGAGACACCCCTCAGGGCCAGGTTCAGAATGAGGCTCGAGTGGGAAGCACAGACGTGTGCAGCTTCTAACAGAGAAGTGGGTCACCATCCAGTGTGCTTTCTGTTCCTCTCATTGCCTCAGGAAGACCCCGGCCCCGGGCCCACTTCCTTTGGCCTCAGGCTCCTTCCCACCCTTCCTGCAGAATTTCTAGAAGGAGCTATTCTCGACAAACGCCCAATTCTACAGCTGCACCCTCAAGCCCTCTGGAATTGGGCATTGCGATTTAATTGTGGGGTGCACAACACAGAGAGACCTCACCTGCTGGCCATGCCCCCCTCCAGTGCTTAGAAACACCCAGAGTGACCCCGGGCATCTACAGTGACGTCACATGTAGAGATTAGCGGGAGGGCTTGGAACCCTGGGGCTCCCATGTTAACACGCCCGATCTGAACCCGCACCGCGGCTGTCCCCTCATCGGGGTCAGCAGGGACGGGGAGCACTGGCCGCAGCCCCTGTCAGAGAGGGTGGGGGGCTGGGGGAGGAGGAAGCCAAAGTGGCTGAAGACGGCTGCTCTCAGCCACCTCTGGTTTGTGTGACCAACAAACCAGAATTTAAAGTTTTCTAAAAACCTAAAAAACCCCAACAAAACCCCAAACTCTAGTAATGCATGTCTGTGTGATTGTTAAAACAAAATTCCAAATTCAGAAGTGTATGAATAATAAAAACAAAAAGAAAGTCCCTGTTCACACTTTCAAATCACACCCTCCATCCAGAGTGACTGAGGTTAACACTGCAGGCATGCCCTTCTAGAACTTTCTCTGGGTTTTTTTTTTTTTTTAAGATTTTATTTATTTATTTGACAGACACAGCGAGAGAGGGAACACAAGCAGGGGGAGTGGGAGAGGGAGAAGCAGGCTTCCCGCCGAGCAGGGAGCCCGATGTGGGGCTCGATCCCAGGACCCTGGGATCATGACCTGAGCCGAAGGCAGCCGCTTAACCGACTGAGCCACCCAAGGCGCCCCAGTTTCTCTGGGTTCTTACGTGGGCACATCTGTTCAGGATGATCAGGCATATTGTTGTGCAGCTTTTTTTTTTAACTACACCGAAAGTCCCGGTGGTCTTTCCGCATTTGTACCTACAGACCGCCTTGGTTATTTGCAATGCGTTGCCTACATTCTGCAAAATGGCTGCATTTTCCCGCGGTGAAACCACGCCTCTGCTCTAGAGTGTTGATATTTCAAACAAAATGACATTAAAGCCTCACAGGGGGCTTTCTGTGAGCACACACCACTGTTTCTATAGGATAGATACTCCGAAACACGTCCGCTGAGCTATGGGATGTGCATCTTAATATTTTCAATAGATACGGCCCAGCTGGCCTCCAAAGGGACCAGGTCAGGGAAGCTCGTGTTCGCGTAGGTGCTTGTTGTTTGCCCACCTGGGGGCGAGAGGTGCGTCTCGGGAGGTTCTCTCTGTGTGTGTGCTCCCTGAGGATGGGGAAGCGGAGCGCGTTTTCTCTGACTCGTGGCCTGTCTACTCAAGCGTGCTGCCATTGTTGGTCTTCGTCGTATTGATTTTGGAGGCCCTCTTTATGGATTAAAGATCGGGCTCTTGCCTGGAATCCGTGCTGCAGACCTCCCTCCCCACCCTCCACTGATGAAATGCCAGGAAATACGATTCCAACATACACAGATCTATTTCTGGGCTCTTATCCTCTGATTTTTCTGTATATTTCTGTCTGGGCTGAGGCCACACTGACTTGAACACGGTAGTTTTACAGGACGTATATTTCTTAGCTTTGAAAATTTCTTGCCTATTCGTTCAGATGTCCTCCTCCATAAGAACTTTGGATCCAACCTGTCAAATCCCATAAATAACAGATGAGAATTGCCTTGAATTTGTAGATAAGTGCTTAGGAGAACTGATTTCTCTTTCCCTCAAAATTGAGAATTCTATATATTTCAAATTTTTCTTCTTATTCACTTTTTTATTGCTTTTCAGTAAAGTTTTATACTTCTCATCATCAGACTTTTAAATTTTGGGGTTTATTTTTAGACGTTTTTGGCTGCTAGGAGCAGTATTTTTGACAATGTATTTCCATGGGTTGTTGCTGTGTTCAGGACAGGTTGTGACTGTGGAACACTGATCTTCCAATCTGACTCACAATCTGACTAGATCACCCAACTAATTCTTTTTTTTGTTTAAGTTGGCTCCACACCCACCATGGGGCTCGAACTCATGGCCCCAAGATCAGGAAGCGCTCGCTCCGTGGACTCAGCCAGCTGGGCGCCCCAATTATCTGACTAGTTCTAATAAGATTTCAGTTGACTGTCTTCTGATTTCTTTCTTTTTTTTCTAAACAAGGATTTCTTTTTTTTTTTTAAGATTTTATTTATTTATTTATTTGAGAGAGAGAGAGAAAGAGCATGAGAGGGGAGAGGGTGAGAGGGAGAAGCAGACTCCCCACTGAGCCGGGAGACCGATGTGGGACTCGATCCCAGGACTCCGGGATCATGACCTGAGCTGAAGGCAGTTGCTTAACCAACTGAGCCACCCAGGTGCCCTGTCTTCTGATTTCTTGGTAGCATCTACAATTAGTCAGAACTTGACCTTTTAATTTCCAAATATTTCTGTCTTTTCTTTCCTTTTTAACATATTATTATCTTGACTGGGATCTCCAGTAAAATATTGGTGGATGATGAAATATTTTTAAATTTTGACAATCATGAAGACACTTGTTATTTTCTTCCTGACTTCTTTTTAAAGTTCTACGGCTCATCATGATGTCAGTGGAAGGTTTCTAGAAGAAATCTTTATCAAGTTACGGAGGTTTTTCTGTGTGCTTTACTTGCTAAGAGGTTTGTTTTTATAAATTTTAGTAGGGAAGGACATGGAGTTTTTCTGCATATGCTTTGATGATTGCATCATTTCTCTTCTCTCTTCTCACTGCCGTGAATTATATTCCTAGAGTTGCTGATGCTGAACCATCCCTGCATTCCAGGTTTGAACCTGACTTGAAATGGAAGCATTTTTTTTTTTTTTAAAGATTTAGTTGTTTGTTTATTTATTTGACAGACAGAGACAGAGCATGCACAAGCTGGGGGAGTGCGAGAGGGAGAAGCAGGCTCCCTGCTGAGCAGAGAGCCCGATGCGGGGCTCGATCCAGGACCCTGAGATCATGACCTGAGCCAAAGTCAGACACTTAACCGATGAGCCACCCAGGCGCCCCGAAATGGAAGCATCTTTAACAGCGTCCTGGCCTTGGTTTGCTACAGTCAGCCCCCAGCCCTTCAGTTCTGATGGTCTGGCTGACTTCTGCTCGGGGAGCCTCCCCCAGGCTCGGGGCAGGTATCCATGTCCCTGTGTCTGTGGGTGGGAGGGACCCAGTGGGCATCAGTGGCACCATCCCCTGTCTCTCTCTGACTGCTGTTTGGCCAGGGTGTGACCAACGGCCCCTGTCGGCCTGGCCTACCGTAGCCGGCTGTTGGTGCTGTATGTCTTGCAGTCTGGCAAGTTTTCTGTGGAGCCGGCTGCCTCCCGTCCTCCCTCTGGGCTTCCCATGGTCTCTTAGCCTCAGTCAGCATCCTGCATGCTCTTGACAGCACCATCCTGCCGCAGGGAGCCTGGAGGCCTGGCCTTTCCCAGGGTGACCTGGAAATGGGTGGGGGTCTCCAGGGGGGATTCCACATCCTCTACCTGCTCAGGGGGAGGGCTCCTGCCCAGGGCCTGCAGCCCCTCCTCCCCCATCTTTATACAATTGGTCACTGGGAAGTACTTGCAGGAGCACAGCTACGTGCCACCTGAAGGCTGGAGGATGGAGATGGCCGTCTTGAGGCCCGGGTGCTGTTCTGGGCACAGCTTTTGGGGGCTTGGTGTGCCTGCAGGCTTCTGCTCCCTGGGTAGATCCGCAGGATGGGGCACATGGAGGGTATGAGGACACTCACCCCTTAATCAGAGCAGAAACTGCTGCTCCAAGTTGTGGCCGCTTGGCTCCTTGCCCCGTAAATAGGCTTGGTGCCTTGTCATGATACAGGGATGTGGGGCCCATTTGCAGATGGCCTGGGGCCCTGCAAGAACCAGTCCCATCCTCCACTGAAGTCCACAGAAAACACACTAATGCAAGACGTGGAACCTCAGGGAGGAGGCTTGTAAGCTCCTGGCCAGGTGTCTGCCTCTTGGGGCTCCTGCCTGCATGTCCTGAGAGCCCAGCCAGGGGTCTTGGCCCTTCCAGAGCCCCCATGCCTGGCACCTGCTCACGCAGGAGACCCTCCTCTATCCTTCATCTTTCACCCCATTTTCTGGGGGACTTCTCATGAAGCAAAACTCAGGCCCAGCATTGGCTGTGACCCCAAGGCCTTCCTCATGCTCCCTCCTCAGTCCTCACAGAAGTAGGGCAGCCCCTCCCTAAGTGTCCCCAAAATACCGAGCGGAGCCTGCCTGGGCCTTTTGGGTGTGTGTGGGGTGTTGGCTGGTCCGCGTCTGTCCCAGCACACTGGGAGGGCTCAGGCAAGTGGCTGGTGGATTCCTGACCTCTGCAGTGGACGGCAGGGTGGGGGCAGGCCTTAGAGCCCAGGATCTCCCCGCAGGCTGGGGTGTGGCTGGGTTCCCTGGGGAGGGGTTCTTGGCAAGCCCTACCTGGCCACCTGCAGCCTGGGCTGGCTCCTGACTCCCTGCACGGACAGCACCTCATTGACAGATGGAAATAAAATAAAATAAAATAGGAAGTCACCAAGCTGGGGAGGAGGCTCCAGGAGGCTGTTCGACATGGACTAGATTCTCCAGGCCATGAGTTTGATGACTGTGGTGGGATCGGCGGCACACAGACCGGTTTCCCTTGAAATGTACAGTGGTTTTTTTTTTTTTTTTTCCTTCTTTAAATTATAGGAGGAAGGAGTGCTTGGCACAGCACAGCTTGGGACTTGCCAAGCCCAAACTATTTGAAAAAAAAAAAAAAAATCACAAGATTTTTTGCCCAAACTCTAAAAAGCCTTTGATTCTGCTTGAAATTCAAGGTCTGGGCAGATGTCCCTGAAGCCGAGCCTGGCCACCGGGTAGAGGTGGAGCCGTGGGCCGGCCCCCCAGTGTGACCGCAGTGTGGTCCTGGGAGGGGGCAGAGGTAGGGCTCCACCCCAGTGCCTGCCCAGAGCTGTTCTCCAGCGAAGGAAACGCGGTCCCGGAGGGCAGTGGCCAGTGCTCAGTTAGATGTTCCCAGACGCTCTCTCCCACTTGCCCCTGGCCCGAGAATACAGTCGTTTGCATTCAGAGGAGCAAGTGAATGATCCCAGCCCCCCAGACATCTGGGGCTGTCCCAGGTGGGGCCCGGGGGGTGGGCAAGGCCCAGCGTTCACCGGATATAGGTTGGAGGGAACAGTCCACACAAGAAGCCCTCACTCTGACACCAGTGGCAAGTTTGTGGTCCCCAAGACCACCCGCAAGTCCTGTGATTCACTGGAAAGATGCTCAGAACCCACCAGAGCGGTCACGCTCAGGGAAAGGAGCAGCCATGGGGAGGGGCGCGGAGCAGAAGCTCAGGACACACTGTGCACGAGAAGCTTTCCTGTCCACGCGCGTGGAGTCGGTACGGTGTGCCCTCCCAGCATCGAATGTGGTCGGTATACACGGAGCACGCGGACGGGGCGCCCCTGTCCTGAGTCTTTACCGGGGCTCCAATGCCTCATTGCAGAGGCATGATTCATTGATCGATTGACTGATTGTGCAAGCAGCTGACCTCAGTCTCCAGCTCTTTTTGAAGTCAACTGATACCCCATGACCTGAAGACCCCGCCCGAAAGTGCATGGTCACTGTTTGGCATGCCTGAGGCCCCCAGGTAAACAAAGGCACTCCTACCAGGCTGGATGTTCGAGGGTTTCAGAGAGCACCTTCCAGAAGCTGAGGGCAGACCTCGGTTAGGGCAAGGCCAAATTCACTCCATAAGCCTGCCCCAGGGTGCCTGGCGGTGGCGGGAGGAGGGGCGGTGGTGCTGTAGGAGACCAGCCTAGCTGCTTCTGCAGCCCCCAGACCGCGCAGTTCCCTGGCTCGCCCCGGGTCACCCAAGCCAGTTCTGAGGGCCGCCCTTGCTGGATTCCCTGGAAGCGAGGGCAGACCCCTCAGGGCATGCATGCTGGGGGCTCCAGAGCGCCTGGGGTCTCTGGTGTGGGGTTGGCCTGTCTTCTAGCGCTGCCCACAGAGTGCCCAGTTCCTCATCACTGCGGCAGGCAGGCAGCATCCCCCAAGTCCTCGGGGTCACCACAGCCAACCCTTCCCCTGAGGGTCCCAAGTGCACGACTGGGGGTGAGTGTGGGGGCTCAGCCTCAGGAAAACGACCTGGAGCCCCACCCCAAGTCACTGAAGGTCAGAGAAAGAAGAGGCCACTGGCTTCCTGACCCCAGCCTGCTCCCCCACTTCGTGAGAAGGAAAGGGAACTGTGGAAGCAGATTGTTCTGGAATCTTCCAGGAGTGAGGCTCCATCCACCCTGGGTGATTGATGACGGAGCTGGGGCTGCCTGCCAGGGATGGATGCAGGAGAGGAGCTGGGCTGCCAGGCATGGCTGCAGGGGGCTCCCTGCCAAGTCTCTGTCCCACCCCTGCCTGCAGTGTAGGCCAGCTCCATGCCCACGTGGTCAACAGGACAGGGACGGGCTGAGCCGCAGCCACACAGGAGGCTGGGGGCTGGGGGCTGGTGCAGCGCCCCGGCTTCCCTTGGCTTTGCCCTTGACCAGCTGGGCCTCCTCCTCCCTCTGCCGCAGGGCCTCCTTCTGGGCATTGATGAGGCTTGGCTCCATCAGTGGTTTGCAAACTTTATTTTTAGCAGAGAACACTTAATTAAAAGAATACCTTACATAGGCCCCACCTTGATCTAAAAAAATGGACCAGCTGAAGCTCCTTGAAGGGGCCCCCACACTCCAGCCTTCCAGCCCACTGTGTCCCTTAGGGCTCAGAGAGGTGGAGCCAGGAGCACATTTACACATATACTAGGAGATTTTTGGAAGCCCACCCTGCCAGGGGGGGTCATCTCCGTTAGTGAGGTCAGCTGACTGTGGATGCTCACCCCATTTATAAAATGCCTTTCCAGCAACTCCTAGATTAGCGTTTGGTTGAGTCCCTGGGGTCTACTACGGCTTAGCCGAGTGGACACATAACATCCTGGCTCCAGAGCTCTGGGGCCCCACCTGTAGGTGTCTCTGCTCACCTGGACCTCAGGATGGGGGGAGGGTTTGGCGGGCACTGCCCAAGAGCGGACTGGGATGCTCGCCCCACCTGACACTGGGGGGCAGCCACCCTGATGAGAACACAGTGATGGGCTGAGCAGAGGGAAAGGGAAGGTGGAGGTGCGCACAAGTCCTGGGATGTGTCCAGAGAACGTCTCCCTGGTGCAGAGGTCCCGTCCTGGGGCTCAGTTTGCACTGGACACCAAAGCCTGTGGCCACCACAGCTATCCTGGGGGTGGGGGTAAGACAAGGCTGCAGAGGCCTGTGTGGTGCTCATCTTCAGGATGAGGCCTCTCATTCATTCATTCATCGCGCATTAATGACGTCTGCTCTGTGCCACATGCCGTGGAACCCTGAAGGACTCATGAGCTGGAGTTCTGGCCTCCCCAGCAGCAGCTGCTGACACTTCAGAAGGTTTCCGAGCTGATGTTTCTGAGTAAATAATAAATCCCTGGGTCAGAATTCAGAGATGCTAAGGGCTGTACGGAGCCGCGTCTCCTTCCTGCCCCGGCAGCCCCCGGGGTTTGCAGGGAAGGCTCTGGGAGGGGATGTCGTGCGTGTGCAGATCTACAGACGCAGTAACTGGACATGCCGCTTGCCCGTGTGTTCGCACGTGTTCTGTTCCACCCCTCTCTGCCATCACAAAGGGGGTGCGCTCTTCACACTGTTCTACCCACGGCTTTTTAACATAATAAGCCTTGTGCTTTTCTCCATTCCCTAAATCTCTCCGCGTGTCCGTGCGCGCGCCCCCGCACATGCACGCGCGTTCTCGGACCTGTCCGTCCTGATGGACATGTGGCTGCTCTCGGTCTTGTCCTCAAGTCACTTCTCAGGCGTTGAGGTCTAGCTGAAGGGTCCTTCATGACAAGGAGGGGGTGGCTAAATTCCCCCGCTGGGGGCTTTCACCACGGACACCCCCTGACTAAGGTGGGCGGCCCCTGCCTCCCCGGATCCTTGGCTACGCGGTCTGTCTACAGAACAGTTCACTCTGGGCGGCGTGTCCGGGCAGCCGCTGAATGGTTTTGTCCAGTTCTTTCCTCGGGAGCGGAGCGAAAGGTCCCCCTGCTCCAGGGCTGTCGTATTTCCTTCGTGGGAGCGCCGGGCCCTCTGTGCGCGCGGGAGCTCTGTGCCTGTCGGGGCATCTGTCTGAGCTGGGATGCGTGTGTTCTCGCGGTTATTACTTGGTGCCGGCTGTTCTTAGGCTGGAGGTCAAGGCGGAGCAGCAGGGGACTGTTTGCGGGGCTGGTCCAGTCCCCTTCCCGACGCTGGAGGATGCGCAAAGGACACAGCTGTGTAAGCTGCTCCTCACCTCTGTTGGTTTTTAAAAACTATTTTGAAATAACTGTAGACTAACGGGAGAGTTTCCTTCACCCTGCTGCCCCTGATGCTAAAACGTTACATAACCACAGTGCATTTGACCTTTTAGCCTGGGTACGATCCTATTCCCTAAGCCCCAGACAAAAGACAGCCAAGCTGGGCCTCCTGCACCGCCCCCCGCCATGGTCCTCAGAGCAGGCCTTATATGCCCCGCACCCCCGCTCCCCAAGGCAGCACCCCGCCCACATCCTCAGTGCCCCAAATGCAGGTGGGTCCATGTCCCCACAGCAGGGGCACCTGCCTGGCATCAGGCAGAATTAAGGCCATGGGTGGTTTCTCCTGGTCTACCTGTTCCCACAGCCCCCAGCCGCTGTGTGCCCTGAGTTACAGAGAGCCCCAAGCCTCCTGTGCTGCCCCCAGGATTCAGCCAGGCCTGGGGCAGGCGTGGCCCCCAAGGGCATGCTCCCCCTTGTGTCTGGACTCCTGGGCCTTCCACACCGCCACCCCCGCCCCCACCGAGTCCTTAGGACTTTGTAAAAATGTTGGGCATTTTCTGTGACGGGCCCTGCTGCCTGCCAGAGGGAAAATTGTGCGGGTCTTGGGTCCCCAGAAGGACCTGACGCTGTTGGATTTCAGTCCTCCAGGGCCGTCTCCCCAGCTCAGGACCCAGTGGCTCCGTTCCGTGGCTGGAATAGCAAATGTTAGTAACTGTGCGTAGCCAGTTTGAATCTTGGTTACCTTGTTAAGACATAAAACACAGGATCTGATAGAAAAGAGCAGTTTCATAGTACAAGATCACATCAGAGATTAATGCAACATTTTGTAAATCTGCTCTTGAAGGTGTGAGCCTTTGATATGTTGGATTGTTTCCACATCTCACTTCTGTTATGCAGGGTCTCCTTGACTTTGTGTGTGGGGCGGAACTTTCAAACTTTCATTTGAAAACAGTGCACCGAACAGTCATTTCAGGTCAATGCACCGCTCCCGAGCCCCCAGGATGCACCACAGGTGTGAAGGCTCCACATTGTAGAAAGAACTTAATAACAAACAAAGGAAATCACAGCAGGACTCATTTTCTCCCACAGTTCTGTCCCGGATGCTCGCATCTGCTCTCAGCCAGTATTTGCACTTCCCAGTTCTGTGTCCCCCCCGCCCCCCCACCCCCCCCCAGCCTTGCCCCCGGGGGGGGGGGGGGGAGTTCTGCCCCTGGCCTCCCCTCCCCCCAGGGCACATGCACAGCATCCAGGTCAGTGTCCAGGACTCACATCTCCCAGGGGACCAGGCACTGGGGTGCCCGTGAAGGAGGAGGGGATCCCGAGCTGACGCAGGACAGTGGATGAGGCTGGGGGGCTGCTGTGTGAGCAGAGAGACCTGCAGGGAGGCTGTGAGGAGCCCACGGGTGGGCAGGAGAAGAGGTCATAAAGGAGAGGTGATGGTGGGCTCGGGTGGGCGTGAGGACGCCATACTGAGGCCTTGGCTGGGGGGAGTTCCAGAAGAGGGGAAGGTCACAGTTGGTGGGGGCATGAGGGAGCGTGGAGTCCGAAGGCTCCTGGCGAGGTCACCCAGGTGGGCAACTGGAGCTCTGGGCCCAGCCAGGGGGTCCCCAGCTTTGCAGGAAGGCTCTAGAGTCAAGCTCCTCTGGGCCAGAGGAGAGGGAGGGTGGGGACCCTGGTTGTGACAGGAGTCCCTCTGTTCCCCTGCCTGCTCAGTGAAGACGCGTAGCAAAAAGGAATCATCGAGAACCAGAGGGCAGAGAGGGAGGTGGCTTGCCAGTGGCTGGGGGCCAGAGGGCAGGACCCTGAGCCGGGGGTTGGGGGGGTGGCAGGCAGTGGACAGGGGGACCATGGCTGCTGTGAGTTTGATGAGAGGGGAACGGGAACCCCACACTGGGGACTCAGAGCCCAGCCCCCTGGACTCCACCTGGGGAGGGGGACAGGCAGGAATCTCTGGGCAGACACAGGGGCACATCCCTGGAGCCAGAGTCTGTGGGCGGTGGCGTCAGGGCCGAGAGGGCCTGGGGCAACCTGTGGGCTGGGAGGGCGGGCACTGTCCACTAGCCCAGGAGGCTCCACCTGCACTTGGGGGACCCCGGGGGAGGGGGGAAGGCTCTTATCCCTGGAGACTCCATCCTCTCTAGCCTCGGTCTCCCTGCCCGTCCCATGGAGGGTACCGGGGCCGGGAGGGGTAGAATTTGCTTCCGCCAGTGGAGCCTCTGCCCGAGGGACCCCCACCCCCACCCCCTCCCCCACCATGGTTCAATGCCTGGGCCCAGGGTGGCTTCTGGGAGGGAGGGGGCAGGGAGACTGTCCCAGCTCCCTGTCCACGGCTGTGCCATAGGCCTGTGCCTCAGGGTCCCTGACTGGGGTGGAGCTGGAAACCCCCGATGTCCCTGGGGGGCTGGGTGGAGCTGACAGGTGGAGGCACAGAGTAGGGTCCTGTGCCCGCCATCAGGGACACCTCCTTGCTGGCTGGGCTGTGTCCCAACTTCAAGTGTATGGTCAGCCTCCTGGGGTGGTCAGGAACCCCGCTGCCCCCTCCCCAGCTTCCCACCCAGGGCCCTCTCTGGCCTCCCTGCATCTCACTATCATTTTTACTGAAGTGTGAGATGTAGCCCGGACATTGTGGGGCGAGTTTTCACAAGCAGGGCGCATCCCTGAAACCAGCACCCAGATCGGGAGGCCGGACACAACGGGCCCCTTTCTGGGCCCTGGTGCTCGGCCCCAGGGAGGAGGGCGCTGCCTGGGTTGGGCTCACTTAGGGGGAAGCTCCAGGCCCGCGTGGAAGACCATGGTCTGTGTCTCGTCCTCCGGCACCTGGCAGGGGCTCTGTTCGGGCTGTGGGGGTTTCCTGTGGCTGCGCTGAGAAGTCAGCCCCGAATTAATGGCTTAAAACAATACAATTTTATTCTTCCAGCTCCGGAGGTCAGACCTCCAAAATCAAGGTGTCAGCAGGGCTGGCTCCTTCCAGAGGCTCTGGAGGAGAATGCCTCTCCGGGCCTTTTCCAGCTCCCGGAGGCTCATGGCCCCATCACGCCCCCTCTGCTCTGCTGACATGTCTCCTTCACTGACCCTCTGGCTTCTCGCGTATAAGGACCCAGGTGATGACACTGGGCCCCCAGAAAACCGGGACGATGGCCCATCTTGGGGTCCTCCACTTGGCCCCACCTGCAAGGCCCTCTCTGCATTAGGGGGCCTGTGTTGCCGGTCCTGGGGCGTTTGGTGTGGTGGTCTCAGGGGCATGATTGTGTTGCCCTCAGGGCTGTCGCCGCATCACTGCTGAGGACATTCTTGCCCCTGCAGGGGGGACACGGGTGCTGCTGTCCGGTGGGGACGCTCTGGGGGTGAGACTGCCAGCCAAAGGCAGGTGACGTTCAGCTTCCGGGCCGGGGCGTCTTGGGGGCTCAGGGCTGGACTGCGGTGCTGGAATGCACTGTTGTCCACGCCTCTGCCCCCCTCTGGGTGTCCCCCCCCAGCTCTTCCAGAGCCCCTGGTGAGCCTCCCGCCAGGTGTGACATGGGATGTCCAGATTGCAGGGGACGGCCCTGTCCAGAGACCCCGGCCCAGTGTCAGGTCCCAGTGTCAGGGCGGGGCCGTGGGCAGGGGTCTCAAAGACCCTTGGGAGCTGCGGTGTGGGGAGCATGACGGCACAATTTGTAGCTGTCTGTGTGACCCAGCACGGTCAGGGCTGGGGGCTTCCACGTCTGCACACACGGGGGCCCTGAGGCAGGTGCACAGTCTCCCTGGCCACTCCCCCAAACATGCATTTTGGGGCCCGTGCGTGCTCCTGAGCGGGTGCATTCAGAAGCCAGGCTGGCAAACTCCCCCCACCCCCAGAAGAGGGTCTGTGTGCCTCCTCTGGGCCCCGGCAGGGGCTCTGACCAGGATGTGGAGCTGGGGGGCCTGGCTCCTGGGGGAGCCCTGCACCCCTCTCCCCGGGGGCAGGCGCTTTATCTGGCAACCGGCGAACATTTGCACAGAAGCGAGGCCTCATGATCCAGCCTGGCTCCTTTGATGTCTGCATCCTAGGTCCTGGCTGGGCTGGGCCCTGTCTGGGCAGGCATGACAGCCCCACCTTCTGGGTTGTGGGGCCCGAGGGCAGGGGCGTGGGTGCCACAGCTGCAAGGGACCAGGGCAGGGCCTCCTGCTGCCTCCTGGCCTCAGGCTCCCCCTCTTCCAGTTCACACACTTCTCTCCTTTGATCTTGAACCGCTCCACTCACCGCCCTCAGTCCTCAGAGGGAAAGACTGGGGCCAGAGAAGGGACGCTTGTGTGGAGTGCAGGCAGGGGGCTGGGGTCGGGGGTCTCCAGCTGCCGGTCTGGTGCCCTCCTGGCCTTGCCTGAAGGGAAGCCCCTGGTCCTTCCCTTAGGCCTTCTCTTCTTTCCTGGTCCAGGAGTCGGCCGTCCTGGTGGCCACACAGCCTGTCCTGTACCAGGGACCGGGGCATCTCGGGAAGTGCTGCCCACCCCAGCCTGGTGCCCGGCTCTGGAGAGACAAGACCCCGGGTGCAGGCTTCCAGGATTGCACATCTGAATAGATGCTGGGTGAGGGGCTGTCCCCCGAGCCAGGGGCCAGCCTGGCTGTGAGTGGCCGGAGGTCACCAGAGTGGCCTGGTCACCTCTGGCCTTTCAGACTGGTGTCTGGGGACCGAGACTGCCCTCGAAGCCACTGCCCAGTGAACGGGCACGGCGCTGCGGTTGGTTCATGCCCTGTGGCCGTGTGGTGGTCAGGTCCCTGGTGGGGCCGGAGGCCGTGGCGGCTGTCACCACTGTGCCAGAGCGGGATGCTCGGAGAGCGGGAGTGGGGGTTCTGCCATGTTCTCCCGTGGGCCCGATTCCCCTGGTGGCAAGCCCAACACGCGTGGGGAGCCCGCTGGTCTGCTCCACGCCCACCGCGCCCTGCGTCAGGCTTGGGACGTGGGTCTATGTCTGCTGCCGTTTGGTGCCTCCATGCCTTCGCACACGTCAGTGGTCACTTGTGAAATAATACATTTTGCACTTCCGGAAGGACTTGGAAAGCACTGCATAAGAGCGAGGAGTGGGACTGGGGACGGAGACGTCCGATTTGAAAACCTGCACATTTTACAGGTGTGCCTTTCCGGAAGCGCATCAGCAGAACGGAGAGCCCACCGCCACCTGTGGGACGAGAGCCGGTCTCCATCCCCGGAGCAGGTGATTCACCCCTCACCTCACTGGTGGGAGTGGCCACGGCGGAGACCACGGGGAGGAACGCCCAGCCTTCCCAGCGGAAAATGCCACTGGCTTGTTTTGAATTGGAAACGTTACCGATATTCCAAACTGTAGGGATGGCGATTTCTGTGATTAGAATTTTTTTGAAATTTCTAAATTTCCTGTATTCTTTTTTTAAAAAAAATATTTATTTGAGAGAGAGAGAGAGAGAGAGCGCGAGAGAGCGTGCGCATGCGCGTGAGCACGCACACGGAAGGGGGTTGGCAGAGGGAGGGAGAGGATCCCAAGCCGACGCTCCCCCCCCCCCCCCCCCCCCCCCGAGCACGGAGCCCGCTGCGGGGCTTGATCCTAGGACCCTGATATCACGATCTGAGCTGAAACCAAGAGTTGGACGCTTAACCGACTGCACCACCCGGGCACCCCTTCCTGTATTTTTTTTTTTTTAAAGATTTTATTTATTTATTTGAGAGAGAGAGAGCACATGAGAGGGGGGAGGGTCAGAGGGAGAAGCAGACTCCCTGCTGAGCCCCTTCCTGTATTTTACTTATCATCAGAAAAAGGAGGTATGACATGCTGGAGGGGAGGCATGTCCACCTGTGTCCCCCGCGCAGCCTGGTGCTGGGCCCCAAGAGGGCCCCGAGCGCGTGCAAGCACGGCCTGCATACCAGGTGCCACAGGTGCTGATGCGGGTTTGAGAGCCGGGCCTCTCACGTGGACACAGGCCTCTAGAGTCCCACCCAGCCACCCAGAGGCGAGCCCCACTGTTATCCCGGACGTGCACGCCGCACACACTCCTCAGACTGGCCACCAGCCTCGTCGTGTGGGGCACCTGTGTGTCCAAGGCTTTTGTTGCCTCTCACGTGCTTGGGGAGCCCTCGGCCAAGAGGGTGCCCGGGAGTCCACAGACCTGGGTTCTACCCTGGCGCTGCTCCTCGCTGTGGCTCTCGGGCGGGTCTCTGACCCTCTGACTTCACTCTCCTCATTGGACAGAGGTTGGTAAGATCTGCCTCTAGGGTGCTGTGGCAACTGGATGACACGCACAAGTGAAAAGTGGGTGCGGCACCAGGGCCTAGGTCAGGGCTTCCCAGCAGGTGCATCCATTAGAGACTGCACATGGTTGCCAGGGACAGAGCTCTGACTTGCTGCGCTTGAAAGCATCTGGGGCGGTTCTCTTTGGCAGAAGTTTGGGGGCCACAGGGCAGCTCCAAGCACTCATCGGGGACCCGGGCTCCTCTTACCTTGCTACTCCACCATGCTTGTGGCTGCCTCATGGTTAAAAATGGTTGCTGGGGCTCCCTCCTTCACGCCTGTATTCCAGGTTGGGGGAAGGGGACAGGCCAGGGCAGTGGGGACGCTCTGAGCTGACTCGGCCCTCTCTCAGGAGCTCTCCTGGAAGCCCTCTAGTGCTTTCATCCCGTGGGTCCCTCGAGCTGCAGGGAGGTTGAGAAAAAGTTTTGGCGTTGCCGTCCCGTACACTCAGAGTTCCGTGCTGAGGAACGGAACACCACTGCTGGTGTTCATCACCGGGGAAGTGCCCCTCCCAGCACTGGGAGAGCGCGGGCAGTCAAACTCCTAGGAAGGAGTGGGTGCAGCCTGCCTGGGAAGGGTGCTGGGAGGCCCCGGGGGCTGCTGGGGGAGTGGGGCTTTGCACATAGGGGCTCCTTTAGTCCCTGCACGATCCTGAAAGCCAGCAGGCAGTGTCAGCTGCATCCCACAGACGAGGTTCAGAGAGGTTGAGTGGTCGCCCTGAGTGACTCAGCTTTTAAGTGATGAGCTGGCGTCACCCCAGCTGGCCCGCCACCACACCCAGCTCTCGCTCCAGCCCCTGCCTGCCCCTCTGCCCACAGCTGATCGTGGCTCTGGAGAAGGCCTGCCGGCCGAGTCCCCAGCCTGCGGCTGCTCCCACCTTTCTGGGGGCTTGGAGGGGTGGCTTGGGCAGGCTGCTTCCCCGACCCCACTCCAGCCAGGGCCCAGCCGCCTGTTGCCCTGCCCGTCCAGGGTGGGCATCGGGAAGGAGGTTGGTGCTCAGGGCCTCAGCATTAGCGTTGTCTTTCTCCCATGCCCTGCTCAGGACCCCCTTTCCTCCGGAATCGGTTCCCTGCCCGAGCTCACGGCCTCAGCGGCAGGGTGGGGGTTGGCAGGAGGAAAGGCGCCTGAGTCCCTTGGAGACTGGTGAAGACGTGAGCGTCCTGGGCTGGAGGGCCTGCAGGAGGATGTTTGGACACAATAGGGGGTGGCGCCAGGCCTCACAGGGTGCCGATGGCGCGGTCCCAGGGGGGCACTGTGATGCGGGCGGAGCCTGTTTCCTTGGCCCTGCTCCGCGATGTCCATCTCCCTCAGCAGAGCTGGCCCACCTCCCTGAGCCCCCATTCTCCTGGGCACCGGGCAATGCCAGGCATCCACCCGCCGTGCCCACCCCTCGCTGGACCACTGCAGGTGCCCCGGCAGGCGTGCAGCCTCTGTGCACGTCTCTGTGCTTCAGTCCACTGCAAAGGTGACTCAGACACGCTACAGGGCATTTGGAGACAAGAGGAAAGCCGGCCGCCTGACACCAGTGGGGCTGGCATTTCAGGGTGTCTACTGCGGGTCCTCACCCTGACGAGGCCCTTCTCTCCTGCTTCGTGGGTAACAGATGACAAGCTGCAGCTCCCAGGCCTCTTTCCAGGCAGTGGCCAAGGACCTGTCCGCATCCAGCTGGTCACACCCTATTTTTAGATGCTCCTCAGGAGCTGGGGCTTCAGGGAGTGAATATAGGCCATCAGGCTGGAACCCTCCCAGCGGTTCAAGCTGTACAGAGGATTAGGGAGGGACGCCAGGCAGCATTTCCTGGGCTCACTTTGAAGAAGTGAAAACAAGGCACAGGCGGTGGGCAGAGGGCTGGCTGAGCCCGTCTGGCCACTGCAGCTGGACGGGCAGGGCCAGGGAGGAGCCCTCACCCGGGATGGCCCAGGGGCCCTGCAGTGGGCATGGCTGCCCTGCGAGGCCTGCCAGTGCTGGGAGCCCCCACGCTGGCTGTGGGGGAGGCCACTCTCCGGTGCCCTCCTGAGGCTTGAGTGGGGGGATGACTCCCCAGGCAGCTATCCCTTCCCTAGCGCCGCCCTGAGCTAGGCAGGGGAAATTTTGCTGGCCCTGGGATTCTTGCTGAGGCCTCCATCAAGTAACCGATCTTTCCAGACGCCGAGGTGGCGAGGAGGCTGCCTGGCGGCAGCGTGCCCTCCCCGAGGCCTGTTAGCAGCTGCCCCCAGAGCCACGGCAGCCCAGCCCCTGGCCTTGCGCCGGGCTCTGCCAACCACGCACCCTGCGCCAACGCAGGTCACCAAGGTGGGGACCCTCCAGGGTAGGGCCCAGGCCTGGGAAGGGACTGGGCAGGAGAGCGCTGTGGGAAGTGGAATTGTGCGGGGATGGGTGGGTCCAGGCGCCGCACAAGGCAGGGGGCGGGGCCTTTCTCCCTGGCGGGGTCTGGAGCCCGTGGCCCCTGGCCCTGACTGGCTTCTCCCTGGCCCCGCCCCCGCGCCGGTCCCGCCCACTCCCTGGCCCCGCCCCTTCCGTCCGCTCTCCTACCTGGCCACCTGAGCGTGGGAAAAGGCGGTGCGCAGGTGTTCTAGCCAGTGAGGACGAGGTGAAAGATCTCTGCTCCCTCGCCTCGCCCCTTGCTTGCTCACTGCGCGCAGGAGATAGAGCAGAAGGAGAAATAAGAGAAAAAAACCGCTATCCTCTGAAATCTGCCCACCAGCGCATGCTTGTGGCCCTAGCCTTGGCCTGCACCGCGGGAGTTCTCAGTGTTCCCTGGTGGGGTGGGGGTGCCTGCGGAGTGAGGGCACCTGTTCTGGAAGTGGGGGACAGCCCCGGGGGCGGGGGCAGGGGCTGCCCATGTAACTGCTGCTCTGGCCCGTCTCCCTCCCTCCTGGGCCCTGGGTGTGCTCATGCCTGGGGCGGCCCTTGCCTCCAGAGCTGCAGAAGTTGGGGTGGTGGAGCTGCCTGCCTGGAGCTGAGCGTGTGTGGCCTGGCGGGCTGGGACCCACACCCTCTCTCCCCTGAGATCTTGTGAGGCTCGGCTACAAGGCTGAGCAGGTGGTGTCCAGAGGCCAGAGGCCCTGCCCTGCTCTTGATCCTGTGGGGTGGGGGCACTCCTCTTCGGGCTCCTGGAAAGTCCCCACCGTTCAGCTGGGTGGGGTTTGCTCAGCTCATTTCTCTGGGGTGGGGCAGGGGCAGGGGTCCTCAGTCCTGGGGACAGAGACAGAAAGTTCTAGGACCCCAGATCCCAGGCTGGCTGCCTCAGTGTTGACACCCAGGACAGGAGGTGCTTGTGAGTTGTCTCTGACCATGTTTCCGTACCCCCAAGCCTGACTGTCTGGCCCCTTTGAGGACCCCTTCATGCCCTCTGTTGCTTCAGGATGACATCCAAACTTCTCCTCCTCCAACTCCTCACTTCTATAAACTCACCCCAAACCCACTCTCTGGAATCACAGCACATTTGGCCTCAGGCCTGGCTACGGCGGTGGAACTCCCACCTTGCCTATGGGTGTGGGCCTGAGCAGGGCTAGCCTCTGTGGTGGTCAGGACAAAGGATCTTGCTGGAATGACAGAAATCCAGCTCCCAGATTGAGAATTTACTGTCACTGCCTGCCCTGCTAAGTGTGTGACCTCAGGGCGGCTGGGGGCAGAACCAGGACAGTGAGAAGGCACCAGGGCCACTAGAGGGACGCTCCGAGTCCACGCCCTCACCTGGAATCCTGCTTCCCTGGGGGAGGGCTTCCCCTGGGGCAGACTGGGTCACAGGCCTCTGGGGGGAATCCCCAGGTCAGCGTCTGGGTTGTGGGAGCCACGGTGTGAGGCCTAGAGCGGGGAGAGCCTGCCGAGAGGCAGGGGCCGTGGTGAAAGGGGCCAGGACCAGAGCAGAGAGGCCCAGCAGGGAGCAGGCGTGGAGGCTGTGCCGCTGGGAAGGTTTACTGTGGCTGGTGTGGGAGGCAGATGAAAGGGGCCTGAGCAGGGAGGCCACGGAGCCCTTGACTCTGGGGGCAAGACAGAGGGAGATGTTGGCACTGCCCCTCTCTGCAGCCCCCGCACCAGATGCCTGGGCCCAGATCACCTTGTGTCCCATTCCTGCATCTGCAGGATTTTGCACCCACCCTGCTGTGTAGTCGCCCCTCCTGGTCTCTGGGGTCTGGGCTCTCCGCCCTCGCCTGCTCTAGGCCCCGGGTTACAGCCTTTGAATGCTCCTTTCCCTGCAGACAGCCCATCACCTCCGCCCCCGTGTACTTGAGGGGGTCCCCGAGGTGCAGGTACATTCTGTGTCCCCAGCCCCTGGGACCTGGGTAGCTCGGAGTCCACACCCTCACCTGGAATCCGGCCTTGATGGGTGTGAGCGCCCACCTGGAGCAGGTGGGGTCAAGGTGTTAGAATCCAGGGCCTTGACTGGAGGTAGATGGGAAGGGGCCTGGTGGGAGCAGGGGTGAGGGGAGGGTGCAGGGGGAGGGCGTGGGGAGGGCTGGGTCAGGGGAGGGGAGGGGGGAGCAGCTAGGTTCCTCCGCAGTTCCGTGGTCTCCAGGGCAGAGATGGGTGGTGGGTGGGGGTTGCAGGGAGCAACTGTGGCCTCTCCCGGGGAAGGGTCTCTCCCGAGGAGACCACCCTGATGGGAGGCCCTGCCTGCCGAGCTCCCGTGCCCTCTTTGGGGAGCCCTGGGCCTGGGGTTGAAGTAGAGGGTGCCTTCCCTTTCCCCCTGGATACCCCTGCTGCCCTGGTACTGGAGGGGAGGCTGGGCCTCACACGCAGTGTCCCTGCCGGGATCCTCACTGGAGCCTGCTTTTGGGGGCTGTTTTGGGGTCAGGGGCTCTGGGATACCCGGACCACGAATTCCTCTGCTGTCGCAAGTCCCAGGGGGCTGGTGCGGCTGGGTCCTCTCGCCCACCCTGGTGACATGTTTATGAATGGATGGTACCATCACTGCGACGTGTCCCCACGCTGGTGCTGAGGTCAGAAGACCCTGCACCCGGGTTGGGGTTCCTCAGTGGGCAGCTCCCAGTTGCTGAGGCTATAGAAGCCAGTGTCGGGGGGAGATGTGCAGCCCCCCCTTAGCAGCCCCTTGGTTCCTCAGGGTGGATTCTAGAGCACACCGGGAGCCCAGTGTGTCCCAGTGCCCGTCCCAGGTCCAGCGCAGGCCCCAGTGGCCCACAGATGTGACAGGCGCAGGATTGTCTGAGGCCCTCTCCTGGGCACGCCACCCTCGCCCCAGGGCTCCACCTTCCTGACACAGCCCATGCAGGGTCCTTGTAACATCCACGAGTTCCCTAAACTAAAGGGGAAACTCCAGTTTAACTCTCAAATGGGTTCAGGCATTCAAGACTAAACAGCGGGATCAAGTACGCTCTGTCCGCAGGGTGTCAGCTTCTGATGTGTAAGACACATGTTGCACATGTCAACACCACCCTGGGGGTGTTTGTCTTGACGACCCAGTCCTGTGGCCTCTGATCAGGGGAGGCCATGAGCAAAGAACCGACTCCCTGTGGCACTCCTTGGGACGGCCACAGTCAGAAGCCTCCAGAAAGTCCCTCAGATGCTCAGGCCTGTCCAGGACACTGGGAGGGAGGCCTGTTTCACTCCCCCTGACTTGTCTCCCTGAGTGTGATATTCCTCTGACTGCGGGGTCCTTCTTCCCATGTCCAGTCACCAGGGAGGTGGGGGCCCTTTGACCCTCCAAGACGGGTAGTGCTCACTCCTAAGCATCCTGTCCAGCCACACGGAGGCCTCTGCAGCTTCCTGTCCCTCGGACACACGTGGTCCCTCGGGGCCCCCTCTCCTGGGCAGGCCCAGCCCTCTCCCATGGCCTCCAGGACAGCTTGATGCCGAGGACCCCATGTCACTCCTGCCCACGCATCTGTCTGGTGGCTTCTGGGATCTCTCCACAGAGGCTGCTCCAGGTCCTGGACCCAGTGGAGCCCTCCTCCCTCCAGACCTAGCTCCTACCTTATGGAGGCCTGGTTACCTCTGTCTGCTTGCTGCCTAGCCCCCTGGCCGGTCCCCGCCCCAGGCTCTCTCCATGCTGCAGCCAAACAGGTCTCCCCAAATGCCAGTGGTCAGTCCTGCACCTGGGTCACCCTCAGGATAGAGTCTGGCGTTGACCCTTCTTACCATGGGCCAGTGTGGCCTGGTCTCCTGACAACCCCCCCTCCCCCAATCAAGGGCTCTGTGCACCACTCAGGCCCCCAAGGGTCCTGCCTTTCCACTGCCCATGGCTTGATGAACACCCACATTCCTTGTTGGAGGCTAGGTCACTGGGGCCCCTCTTCTGGATGCCTTGCTCAGGGCTGAGCTGGTCTGCAGGACACGTGCTTCTAAGTCCTAGCTCTGAAGTCCCCACCAGAGTTCCCTCAGCCAGCCTCCACTTTCCTGTGTGTATGTCAATGGGGCCGTGAGGGGTTGTCCCAGGCAGCCGGTGCTGGCCACCCTGGGGGTTCGGTCTGTGGAAGGCCTGCAGGTCTGGCTGCCTTTGGACCCGGCTTCCCTCCCGGGGAGGACCTGCTAATGGGCTGGGTGAGGGCATGAAGGTGAGGCGGCCAGCAGCAGTGGAAGGGACCCACATCCCATCGGCCACAGGCCTTCCAGGGCTTACCCCCTCCAATACTCCCCTGAGCCTGAATGAAGCCTCCTCTTGTGTGTTCAAAATGGGCACGGTGCCCAGGGCCCCGTGGCTGCTGAGGAGCCTGGGTGACCATCTGTCAAGAGGTGTCCCTCAGGGCTCTCCTGGGTGGACGGGCCACAGCCAGCAGCAGGAGTGGGGGTTGCCTCAGGTCAGACTTCTCTGGACAAGCTTTCCCAGTGGAGAAGACTTCTGGGACCCTTCCAACTCTGGGGCTCTGGGATTGGGGACGCCATGATTCAGCAGCTGAAGATGACTCAGGGATTGTCAGATTTATGATTTGGCCATTTGCGATCGCATGACTCGACTGTTTTAAAGTCCTGTGATTCATCGATCTCAAAGTGCAGCTGGTGACATTAAGGTTGTGTGATTCTATTAAGGTTGTGCTCTTGTGTTTCCTGTAGGGTTGAAATGTGAATATTCGGACTGAAATGCTAAGGTTACATTTGTCTGTGATTTTAAGTTATGTGATTATTCTAAGGAAAACGGAGCTGCTCAGAAATCTGAGAGTGGTTTGTCACCGGTGACATGTGGCTTCAACTCTCACGGACAGGCAAGCGTTTCTATTTCTGCTGTCGAAGAACGCAGAAGAGGGCGTAGTTCGGTGATTTGGGACCAAGATTTTTGGTGTCAAAGACAAGAGGGGCGGGAGAGCGCGTCATTAACAGTCCTGTGGTGCTGAGCCCGAGTGGTAAATACCAGGACGAACTCATTCATTTTTCTTTCCAGGCGTATGTATGGCCCAGCTCAGGGGCCAGCCGCTGACGTCGGGGGGTGTGTGTGCGCATCAGCACGGCAGCCCCGCTGAGGGCATGCGGCAGGGGCCCACGTCCAGCTTTGGCGCAGACTCTGAGGCATCCGGCTGTGGCTGGTTTTCGCGAAGAGAGGTGCTGAGTTGTCGTTCACTCATGTGAGGCGTACAGGTCCGTGGCTCTTAGGCCTAGTCTCGGCGGCGTGCGGCCTTCACCACTGTGTGATGGCAGAACATCTTTGTCACCCCAAAGAGACCCCCCAGCTGACAGCAGGTGCTCCTGCCCCTCACGCTGGCCCCTCGCAGCCACCCATCTCCTCTCTGTCTCTGTGCATTTGCCTGCTCTGGACGTTCCACATAACTGCGACCAAGCCACATGTGGCCTTCGGGTCTGGCTTCTTTCAGCGAGCATGTGGAATATGCACAAGATTGTTTCCAAAAATCGCCCCCCGCCTTCTTCCAAGAGCTCTTCTATTGCTGCCCCCATCAGGCCTGGTGTCTATTTCCTGCTCCCCTGACCTCTGGGCTGGCCTTGTCACCCACAGCCCCTGGGAGTGACGTGGTGCCACTCCATCCTGGCTCCACCACTATGCCCCAGCGACCGGACCCTGGCATGCAGGCCTGCGGCTTGTGCATGCACACCTGTGTGGGGCATCCCGAGGCCCTGCAGTCCCCAAGTCCTCCCCATCCCCCCAAGGCTGTCTGCTTCAGTCCCATACCAGCCTTTAGAGCAAGAGGAACGGAGGAAGTGGGCACGACCAGGGGTCTCCTCTAGGCTGGTCTGGTCCTTCGAACTTACCAGCCCGTAAACTCAGCCCAGGACCCAACCCTGCCCAGCTCAGCCCAGCCAAGTCTGCCCAGCTCAGCCCAGTCCAGTCCAGTCCAGCCCAGCCCAACCCAACCCAGCCCAGCCCAGTCCAGCCCAGTCCAGCCCAGCTCAGCCCAGCTCAGCCC
>NC_058405.1:191689759-191706577 GCF_002201575.2 Neomonachus schauinslandi | reverse complement strand
GCCCAGTCCAGCCCAGTCCAGCCCAGCTCAGCCCAGCTCAGCCCAGCCTAGCCCAGCCCAGGTCCTGGATAAGGAGGGTGGGCTTGTGGGTTGGAGTCTGTGGCATCTAGGGAAGCATGTGTGGGAGGTGAGGCCAGAGGGAAGAGGATCATCAGGGCCACGCAGCTGTGGAAGGTAGGGCTCCGGTGTTGTGAGTACTTGACCAGCTCTCCCCGTGGTGGAGCCAGGGGGTGGGTCGAGGCCGGTGGTGGGATATGCAATAAACATTATGTGGCTGGTCACAAACCACCCAAATCAGCACAAGGTCTGCAGCGCGTGGAACCAGCCGCAAGCTCAGTGACGCAGGTAAGTGGGTTGAGATCAGCGCCATGGAAATGAGCAAATGCCACAGTGGAGTCCTGGCCCTTCTGAGCACTGATGGTTGAGCACTTCCCAGCACACTGCTGATTTCATTGATTTACTAAACATTAGGGTAGATCGGGTGTTCCCCCAGAACAACGCCGGCCTCACCCCTCCAGTGCCGCAGGTCGTGTGGTGTGGAAGGGGGGCAGTTGGCTCCCCAGGGAAGAAGGGGCCCGGGCCCATGTGGGCGCCATGTGCAGCGGGCATCGGGAACCTTGATTAGTAGCAGCCGTCGATGGGACCGACCTCTGGGCCTGCTTCCAGCTGGGACTCGGTGCCCACACCCCTGGAGGCCTGGGCTCCATGCTGGGGCCAGAGCACTTGGAACAGGGCCTGCCACGGTGGGCTGGGCAGGGCGGGGCTGCCAGACCAGGGCTGGCTTGTCCAGGGGAGCTCTCCAGCCCAGGTCCCTGCCGTGGGGCGGCCTGGAGGACCCCCAGCACAGCCCGTGTTCTGCGATCCAGAAGAGTGCCCAAGCTGGGCAGGCTGGTACGTCCACTCACTTGCACCCTCACTGTCCAGTGAGCATGGCTGGCTGGGTCCAGTGAGTCCAGTGGTGACTGGACAGGCTCTGTCCTCAGGCACTCATAGTTAGCAGGAGAGAGATAAACAAGAGAGAAAAAAGAGCACACAAAAAGTGTGTCTAGTGCAACCTGCTGGGGCAGGAGAGGGAACCTGTCCTAATTTCCAGGGCCTTCTCCAGGGACCGTGGGCGTTCCTGGCATCTTTGCCTTCGAGGCTCCTTGACTTACAGTTTCTGAGCGAGTCCCGTTCCTGGCCACTGAGTCTCTCCCAGACACCCGCTTGCTGGCCGGCCGTACTCACGCCTCCTGCTTCTCTGCCCTGGGGACGCCCGGGCCTAGAAGGATGTCTGGCTGCCCTGGGCCCACCTGCTTCCCGGCCGCTCCTCAGCCCTGGCCCCAGCCCGCGGCCTTCTCCTCTTGGGCGTCTGGGCTGCGAGCAGGTGCCGAGGGCTGGCGGGACGGCACAGAGGCCTCGGGGTGGGTCAGCGCTGGGAGCGCCAAGTCGGCTCCCCGCTGGGGGGCAAAGTTGGCTTTCGCTATCGAACTGTATATAAACTGTTGAACTGGAAATATCACACTGGGGATATAAACTGTGAGTTTTAAGAGCCCAGAGAAGCATGTGAGAAATCTTGCAGTGCTTTAACTCTCTTATCTCTGAGCCACGGCCCAGGGAAGCCGGCAAACGCCTGGAGCAGCTGAGAGCGGTGCCCGGGTGGGTGGGGCCCGAGGGCGGCTTTGCAGAGCCCGTCCCTCCTGGAGGCGAATCACCTCTGCTGTGGGACAGTGGGGCCTGCAGGGACCACACGTTCCCCCAGCTTCAAAGCTTGCACACACCCTTGCTTTTTTTTCCTTAGTCACCTTTTCACTGAAGAATAATGTACACACAGAAGAGTTCACAAATCATAAATGTACAGCTTGATGCATTTAAAAGAGCGACCGCACCCCACGAAACCGCCATCCAGATGAAGACACAGAGCATTAGCAGGGCCCCGCGGCCCCTCCTCGCCTCCCCTCAATGACCCTGCCCAGGGAGCCACGACTCTGACTTCCATCACCATCAGTGAGTTTTGTCTGGGCTTGGACTTTGCATAAATGACTTCGTACAGTGCAAACTGCTTTGTGTCTGGTTTCTTGTGCTCAGAGTCATAAAGGTTATTACTGGCAAGAGTTCATTCTGTTTTCATCGCCGAATTCGGATGTGTGACTGTTGTCTGCAAGTTTTCTTCTGTACTGTGGTCGGTGGCACTTGCGTCCGGCTCCACGGCCACGGTGAAGAGCTGGGTTCTCAGTGAACACACGCACGCGTTTCTAGGAGTGGGTTGTGGAGTCACAGGATGTGCGGACTTCCAACTTAGGGAGAGTGCCAGACAGTTTTCTAAAGTGGTACTTCCCCGAAACGGGAGAACTCGCCTTGCTCTGCACCGACGAGAGCCCTTGATTTTGTCAGTTCTTTTGTGCCAGCCACTCTGGTGACCGTCGTGCCTTTAATGTGCTTTTCCACGGTGACTGATGAGGCCGAGCACTTTTCTCACGTGTTCGTTTACCATTTTGTGAATTCCTTTTCAAATCTTTCACCTGTTAGAAAACTGAGTTGTCCCTGGGGTGCCTGGGGGGCTCAGTCGGTGAAACATCTGCCTTCGGCTCAGGTCGTGATCCCAGGGTCCTGGGATTGAGCCCCGCATCTGGCTCCCTGCTCAGTGGAGAGCCTGCTTCTCCCACTGCCTGCCGCTCCTCCTGCTCGTGCTCTCTCCCGCTGTCTCTCTCAAATAAATAAATAAAATCTTAAAAACAAACAAACAAACCTAACTTGTCCCTGTGCACAGATGTCCACGGCAGCCTCACCGAGCGTTGGCCACCCTGGGAAGCCACCGAGACGCCCTGCAGCAGGTGAACAGGTAAATGAGCTGGGGCTCATCGGGACGGTGGAGGATTACTCAGCACTAAGGAGAAACCATGAAAAGATGGGGCAGGACGTGGGGGACCTCGAATGCATATTTCTCGGTGAAAGAAGTAAATCTGAAAAGGTTGCACGTGGTGTGGTTCCGGCTCTGACCTCCTGGAAAAGGCAGAATTACAGAGACAATAAAATGTTCGTGGTTACTCGGGGCTGGGGATGGAGGAGGGGCGAGCCGGCGGGGCGCGGAGGGTTCCTCGGGCAGTGAGGTTATTCTGTGTGATGCCCTCCCGATGGGGACACGTCACTACACGCTTGCACGGACCCATGGAGTGCACACCAGCAAGAGTGAGCCCCAACGTGAACCATGGACTTCGGGCGGCTGTGAGGTGTTAATGTGGGTCCGTGGATTGTGAGGAATGTCCCACGGTGGTGGAGGGGTCGCAGCGGGGGAGGCTGGGTGTGTGGGGGGCCGGGGTGCCTGGGAAGTCTCTGCGCATTCTTTCTGTTCAGTTTTGCTGTGAGCCTGAGACTGCTCACAAAATAAAGCTTATTAATTAAAAATGCAACATGGAGAAAAGAAGCAAGAAATGAAATAATACGTTCAGTATGATTTCAGTTATAGAGAGCGACTTTATAGAATTTATTGAGACTTTTGTTAAGGCCTAGTGTGCGATTGTTTTTGAAAAGCCTGTGGGTGCCGGAAAAGAGGATGCAGTCACTGGTTGAAGAGCACAAAGTATATTATGCAGGTGAAAAAATAGGTAACGTTGTCAAGTTTTATATGCTTGCATGCCGATTTTCAATTATATTAAATTTCATGAGTGAAATCTTTAATATTTTTCTGTGGCCAAACGATTTTTCTGGACAAAACTCCCGTGCAAAGGAACCGTTTTATTTGAATCCACGGTAGTTGCTGGGCAGAAACCTGCCTCTCAGCCAGCCCCGGGTGCCCTCCCAGCCCACCCGACTCGTCTCAGGCCCCGAGGCCAGGGGTCTCTCCCCACCCAGACCTCCGGTGTGTCTCTAGCATGCGGCTGTTGCGGACACACACGGCGCCGAGGGTGCTGGGCCGGTGGCTGTCGGACAGGGTTCACCTCCCGGGGCATTGCGAGCCGCCTCCTCTCCCCCAGGCTGGCCGCACCCCTGCTCTCAGCTCCAGGGGCCTTGAGGGCCTGGCGGGTCGCCTCGGCGTCGCAGATGGGACGGCGTTCTCTCGCTCCATGCTGGGTGCTGGGTCCCATCTGCTGCTCTGGGCCTTTATGACCTTCGGAGCAGAGTCCGAGTATCTGTGCTCGATCTGTGCCCATCACTTTCTCCTCACCCTGGTTTTAAAAAATAAAAAAAAAATCATCACTGTTGATGCGAAGTCACTGGGGTCAGTGCCTGCATTCTGAGGCATTTGCACGGCCCCGGCCGGGCTGTTTTCCTGCCTTCTCTCCCTCAAACCTGGGAGATCGGGGCCCAGGGCCCTGGCTTTGGTCCTGGCCTGTGGGGACTGGACTCTGGCGCCAGGACTGGGCGGGAGCCAGGGTGGAGGTGCTCGGTGCTCTCGGCAAAGGCTGAGCTCCCGAGAGGCCGTGCTCCCTGCGGGCTCCTCACAGGCTCGGCCGGGCCCGCGGCCCTGCAGCCCCTCCGTGTCCACTCTCGGTCCAGCAGACAGTAGAGCAGTGGGCAGGGCTGGAGGCCCGGGGAGGGGCTGCCCGGCTGGGTGGGCCCGGTGCAGGCTGTGGCTTCTGGGAGCAATCTGCTCAGGACCCGGCAGGGTTTCCATCCGCCTGGTCTGCCCCCAGAGTATCACTCCTCCCAGACTCGGCCCCCGTGGTCTGCTTGGTCGGGGTCTCCGGGCCCTGATGCGCCCCAGGGGGCTGAGATGGCAGGCCTCTCTCAGCTTTTCGTGTCCTCACCCTGCCTGAGGACATCGAAGCCTTTCCTGGACGCAAGATGCGCAGGGGAAACTGAACCGTGGTGCCACGGCAGCTGAGGGCACAAGTGCGTCAGATTCAAAGACCCCGTGACGGTGTGTGTTGGGGAGGCTCCCAGACGGCGTCGACCACCACTCCCTCGGCGCTGTGAGCTGAGCGGACAGGCATCGAGTTTGCAAACATCTAGTTGTGCATTTAAATATGTTTAAATATTACAATAAAGCCGACTTCAGTCAACTCTAGAGCGGTAGGAACCGTATTTTCCCTTTAAAGCTGTTCTAGGGGTTTCTCTCAGGGACAGGGCTGGGTCACCCGGAAAGCTGGGGCTCTCAGGGGTCCTAGGGATTGTTGGGCCTGGGTGCTGAGGAGGAGGAGGGACCCGGCTGCGGCCTCCTTGGGCCACTGAGCTGGGCCTGGGGCTAGATGCTCTTGATGTGACGGCCACCACCAGACCGTCCTTGGTGCCCAGTGTCCGGGAGCCCAGGGCTTCCTGTCCTGCCCCTGTCCCCTCCTGAGCCTTTGGGGGCCTGGTGCAGGGCTGTGTGAACTTCCGAGGGCAGATCTGCCAGATGAATGCCCGCATCGGGGCTGGGAGGCCACCAGTGTGGTTTCTCCCAATGACAGCCTTCGATAACCAGGCCTCTGCCTCATTCCTCAGGAATGCGACTCGGCCTGTGTGGGCCACAGCCATGCTGGTATCCCAGGACCCTCCGGGCCAGGCCTCGCCTCCCTCCTCCTCCTCTGGCCCCGGGGGCAGATTGGGGCACCACTCACACAGATGCCTGAGCATGGGGTTACCGGACTGTGGGGGGCAGCCTCCATGTGACATGGCTCGGGGCCTGGCCGTCGCCAGACGCCTGCTGGACAGTGCAGGGCCATGGCCTTGGGGTCACCTCTGCTGTCAGCCAGGAGCCTCGGGCCCAGAGTCACGTCCGTGACTGTGAGGAGGGCCAGGGCAGGACAGGGCCAGCACGGACAGGCTGGCCGGGGCACAGAGGCCCACAGGGTCCAGGGGGGAGGACGGGCCTGGAGGTGCCTCCACCAAGCCTGTCCCAGGGGCTACGGTGTTTGCAGCCTGGAGGCCTGGACTTGGCCTGGTCAGACCCCACATGGGCCCTGCAGGCGGTGAGAACTAAGAAAGGGGTGTGGGGTGGGGGTGCCTGGCCTGGGGCTAGTCCAGGAGGAGCAGGTGCTGGGGTTCAGGGTGACTTTGCCACAAGGCCTCAGAGGTGGGGGCCCCGAGAGGCTCTCACAGGACGGCAGGACAGCGGGATCGGCGCCCAGGCAGAGTGCGTGTGAGTGTGCGTGTGTGTGCATAGCTGAGTGTTGGGGCGGTGAGGGTAGGGGGCCCTCGGCCATCACTCCTCTCAGGAGGGCCTGGGAGGTTAGCAAAAATAAACATGCAATTTACCCTCCATCCGAGTGTAAAGACCTCCACAAATCGATCCACACCTCCTTTAGCTAAATCCTCCTGCTTTAAAGATTGATTTTATTGTATTCCTCAAGCCATATGACAGGTATGTATTATTTTGTCAAAATATATGGGTATGTTCTATGAGTTCTTTTGTGCATATGATACATTTAATGCTAAAAACATGAATGTAAGGACTAGACGATCCTGTTCAGAAGGATAGGGCACAAGGCTGGGCATATCCAGGGGGGTAAGACGCACCTGCATTCCCGGGCCCTGGACACCCACGGCCTCACCATTCCCCGGCCCGACGTGGGTGCTCCTTTCCTGGGCTGGGTGGGGGCAGCCTCAGGCCCTCCTATGCCTCTCTGCCCTCCTTCCCCAGGCCTCTGTCCCTTGTGCCCCCCACACAGTGAGTCAGGAGAGCCCGCCAGCCCAGGGCAGAGTGTGGACATGCGGGGGCGGTTGGGGGGGTGGCGGGTGAAGGGATCACTGGCGTCACCAAAGCAAAGGGAGGCTCCTGACAGGAGTGACCAGCTGGGGCAGGCCCCGAACACCAGTCCTGCGCTGGTCAGAGGCCCCGCTGATGTCTGCTGGGCTTGGTTCCACGGTCCCTGGGCACATGGCCGCTGGGCTGGGCAGGCTTGGCTGAGGAACCTGGAGAGATGGAGAGAGCGAGAGTGAGAGAGAGCATGTGTGTGATGTGTGTGGACTCAGAGGCCTGGCTGTGAAGGTGAAGTGGGTGCAGACCCCTGGGACTCAGTGGGCAGGAGACTGACACTGGCCGTGAAGACCCAGTTTGAGGGGACAGGGGGAACCCATCCGAGAGGAGGCTCAGTGTTCCCAGGGGGGAGTTCAGAACCGGGGGCAGCTCTGTGGGGCCGCTCTAGCCCTCCTGCCCCACAGCCCCTCCCCAGGGCTGGCCCCCCACCTCTGGGGGAGTGAGCCCAGGACTTCAAAGGCTCGAGGAGGCTCCCAACCCACTCCCATGGCCTTGAGCACAAAGGTTCCTTGTTTCCCTGCCCCAGGCCCTTCCTGCCCCCCTGCCCACAGCAGTCAACAGGAAGCCCTTGGGGTTGCCAGCCCAGGGGACCCCCAGCACCACTGCCCAGACCAGTCCCCGGCCTCACTCGGGTCCTGTGAGCCTGGCCTGCCCAGGACACCCTCAGGCTGCCTCTGGGCCAGTATTCATGGGAGTGACAGGCAGAGAAGGGAGGCCCTTCTCCTTTCTGCAATGGCAGCAGCTCCACCGGTTTCCAGAAGCTTCTACAGAGACCACCTGTTAAAGAACCAGGAAAGTGGGGACCGCCTTAGCCCAGAAAGAGCTGACAGGCAGAGGCCAAGTCAGGATCGGAGGCCCAGGCCAGGGTGGGGGCAAGGCCGGCTCTCCAGACAGGTGTCACCAGGACGGGTCCCCATCCCAGGAAACGTAGCCCCGCCTGGGGTCCACCTCGCCCCTCCCCGCCCCCATCCTGTGTTGTCTTCAGTATGTGCCTCGGGCTTGACTGCCTCTCAGTAGCTCCTCCCAGCAGCTTTACCATCAGAACAGGAAGCTAAGTCCTCATCTGTCCCCCCACCCTGTCCCCAGCCCTCACCCACCCCTCCTGGCCTGGTTTTCTCACCTGTGGCCATGCTGACCTCCTTGCTGTCCTTGAACGCTCCAAGCACGGTGTTGCCCCAGGGCCTTTGCACTGCCAATTATCTGTCAGGAAGGCCATCCCTGGCACACACACACACCCTTTGCCTCCTCGTCTCTGCTCTAGCGTTGGTCTTTCAGTCACACCCCACCAGCATTTAGCAGAGTCCCAGCGCTTTGCTGTCTGTTCGCCCGACTGGTGTAGACCCCAGGCAGGGTGGGTGTCTGCCCTGTGCGTGCAGCGGGCCCCAGAAGACACTGGTTCAGAAGCTGACCTTCACCCCTGCTCAGCCCAATGGTGCAAGGGCTGAGCCCTCTCCTACCATAAGCCATGGCTGGGCTGGGGGGCTGCAGGTGACAGGCACCCTTGTTCTGTGGGCTCAGGGACACCCCAAAGGGAGCTGTAGCCCCGGGAAGTAGGGCGGGCCATGCAGCTGTGTCCTGAGAGCTGAGAGGACTCTGTGTATGGGGTGCAGTGGCCTAGGGGTCCCTGGTGTCCTGGGGGGCTGTTGGCTCCCACACATGGTGCACAGAGTGGGCAGCCCTGGGGGGCTCAGAAGACTTTGGGGGGAAGCATGAATCACAGTTGGAAATGACATGAAAATTCATCCTTTGCTTTTTAAATTTAGGCTTAATAAATCTCTCCTGAGCCCACAGAGACCCCAACGGGAAGGGAACAAGGTGGTTCTCTGTCTCGGGGGGCAGGGCCGCGCTCCCTCCCTGACGGTGGGCCCACCTCGGGGGCACAGTCCTCCTCTCCTCGGCGTTGGGGCCAGATTGGCTTACAGATGAGTAGCCCAGGCCCAGCCCAAGGGCAAGGAAGGGCAGGCAGTGTGCGGCCCCAGTGGCGCCCCCACCCCCCGCCCCAGGCACTGAGGGCCCTTTCCGGGACCTGGGGAGAGTCTAGGCTCTGAGTGGCAGGCCTCCGCTGCCTGCCGTGGGTGGCCCAGCGGCTGTTCTTGCCCATCTCCTGAGGACTGAACTCTGGCTCTGAGGCCCAGCAGGTGTGGTCGGGGCAGACAGCTGGGCTGCCAGGGATGCCTGTGGAATGAAGTCAGCTGCCCATCCCTGGCCGCTGGCCGCACCCCAGGCTATTTTGGGAGCTCAGAACCTGGCCTTGGCGCTCCTGCCCCCTAAGCTCCTGGAAGCCTGCTCAGGAGTGTGGACGGCAGCCCTCCTGTCACACATCTGTCCCATCCCCAGAGCAGCCGGTCCTGGCCCAGGTGCGGTGGGCTGCCCGGCGGAGGTTGCTGGCCTCATGCGGGCCCTCCAGAGGGGAGAGGCTGCAGGGCTCTCGTGGGCCACATCGCTGGGCCAGCTGCTGCTTGGAGCCCTGAGCCCGTCCCCCCAGGATGCTCTAGAGCAAGGCCCTCACCCTTCTGGCAGGGAGGGTTCCGGAGGCTTCTCCCACTCCCTGTCTGCTCCTGGGGGAGGTGGTCAGGGTCAGTGAGGGCCTGTTGCTCTGAAAAGCCGGTCCTGTCTCCTTTGCACTGCTTTGTACACACACGGGGGTCACTATGAAGAATCGAGAACCGCTTGTTTACTCATCCCTTATCACACAGACAGAGATCAGACCCCCGTATCCACATCTTGTCTAGGTGGAGCCACAGGTAATGCTGAAAGCGAGGGGCCCTGGCTGACTCTGGCCTCGGGTGACAATACGACGCCTCAGGCAGGGACCAATGAGGAGCCCGCTGGCTTGGGCCCACCGAGGTGTGTGGCCCTGGGGAGGACAGGCCTCAAAGCCTGGCCATCCTGGGCACCCCTGCCTCATACCTATGGGCACCCCTGGGCCCACCCTGCCTCCTCTGGGTTCCTGCCACGGCAGCCAACCACCCAGGTCCCAGGCAGGCAGGACCCTCCGGAGAGGGCAGAGACCAACGTCTAGGCTGCTGGGCGGGGTAGACCTCTGGGCATCTTCTGCTGGGATGAACCCCCCAGCGCCCTCAGGGGGTCAGTCCTGAGCTCAGGGAGGGCATGGCTGAGGGACTCCCCGAGACTCCCATTAGGGGTCAACGGTGCTCCAAGCAGAGTTGAGGAGCTGGGGACAAACCCAGGGGGTGGCGCTTCCTCTGGGGCCACAGCTCACATTATCATGGTGTGGGATCCACTCTGCCCCGTGGGTGCCAGACACGCTGAGGAGCCTGAGTCAGGGCTGGGGACAGAAGTGCCTGCTGACCGTGCTTCCTCCTGCTATTGAAGCCCCTCCTCCTGGCCTATAAGCCAGCCTGGGTAGAGGCCAGAGCTTTGGGGTCTTTTTGGTCGTTTAACATCCAGATAATTTAATGTGCTATTTTCAGTTCTAACTCATTACTTTCCCTCCTCCAACACGGTGCGAGCCATTTCCCTGCTTCTCGGAATGTGTGTGCACACGTGTGTACGAGTGTGTGCATACCAGCATCTCTGTGTACTGCATGCATGTACACATGTGAATGCTTGTGTGTGCATGTGTGCGTGTGTGCCTAGGAGCACGCAAATGTACACTGTGTGCACATGCCTGTGCGTGCCTGTGTGTGTGCGGGTGGGGGGGTAGTTTCGGGCCCTGAGATGCCCCTCCCCCTCCCTCTTAAAGACTCAGCTCCCCTGGGTCGGGCGTGTCGGGACATGAGCAGCAAAGCACTTCCGTTACCCCCAGTGCCTCTGTCAGTGAGGACCCCTGCCAGGGGCCCACGTCTCCACTCCTTCCTTCTGAGGTGGCGTGTCGGCTCTCACCAAGTGGCTGTCCCCACCCAGGGGGTTCCTGCCCCTCCTTCCGGTGGGCCAAGGCCCGTCCTGGCCCTGGCGCACCCCCGTGGGGGCGAGCTTGCTGGCCTGAGCTCCAGGGTGCCCTCGGGGCCAGCCCCCCAAGCCCTGGCAAGAGAGGTCTGACTCCCGGGACGTCTGCTCTGCAGGCTGGGGTGGCGAGGTGGGCTGAGGCTTCTCGCGGAATATCTGGTGTCCATGAACGATGCTCACGAGGCCTTGGGGAGGCGTGGGGAGGAAGCGGCCCCTCCGCCACAGACACACGAAGAGAATCTCTCGGCACAGACGCCTCTCTCCCCAGGGCCGCCAGACTTCCCTCGCATCCCGAGGACGGGGCTGGAGGAGGAGGGGGTCGTGTCTGGGTTTGGTTCCTCTTCATAAGCCCAGGGGTGGGGGCTGGAAGCGGGAAGTCCGATGCTGAGGGGTCCCGGCTCTGCGCGGTGAGGATTTCTGGAGCTCCCTGCGGCCTGCTTTAGGAGGCCCCGAGTTTAGGCAGAAGGACCTCGGCAGCCGAGGTGACCGTTTGCCTGGGGGGACACTTTGGGGGCACCCTGGCTGTCCTCTGTTCCCTGTCTGGACCTCTCTGGGAGCGTGTGGTAAAGGGTCAAGAGTGTGGCTGAGTGGTCAGCTCATAGGGGGCAGGGTTCCCGGGCCCCGGGGGGCCATGAGCAGCGCAGGGGCTAATGAGCTCAGATAGGGATGGGGGCAGTTCTCTGCCCTCCAGGTGGGGAGGTCCCAGGCCTTGGCTCTCAGGACAGCTGTGGTCAGAGTTGACGGTCGTGTCCTCAGGCCTGGGGTCAGCGCTGCCGGGTCCTATGGATGGAGGGTGGTGTCTTGCACGAGCGGGTCCTGAGTTCCTGTGTCGGTCCTCGTTTAGTGTTTGAATAAGCCTTTAAAGAGGCCGAAGTCGCCTTGGAGCCCAGCGTGATCTCCCAAAGCCGAGCAGAGGAGTGCGAGGGCTGGGCGGGAAGGCCCTTCTCTGCAGCTGGGGACGCCAGGCGCTGCCCCGCCCGAGGCCTCCCCCAGCCCCGACCCGCTCCGAGGCCTGCCTGACAAGGCGGAGCCTCATCAGGGCTGCGCGGCAGCCGTGCCCGCCCGAGCCGGTCCAAGCCACAGGGCGGAGGGGAGAAAGCGGCAGAAGCCAGAGCCCAGCCAGGAAAGTCTCCTTTATGCTCAGGCCAACTCGAGTCCGCAGACTTGAAATAACACAGTGGGGTTGTGGATTGCACCCCAGTGCTGCAGGCGCAGCCCAGAGACGCCAGCGCTCCGGGCCTCCCCAGAGCCCCTGCCCGGCCCGGACATCTGCAATCTGTCACCGGGGTGGGAGGGGCCGCCCCCGCGCTGTGTGTCCTGACAGCCACGTGGTGGAGGGAGGGGATGCAGCAGAGAACCGAGGGTCCTTTCCGGCTGGGGCCCCTGACTGAACCCATGGTGTCCCCTGCACCGCCCTTTGTCCCTGTGTGCAGACAGAGGTGGCGGGGCACCAACCATCTTGGGGTCCCGGGCTCCTCTTTCCCTGATTTTCCAGACTTTGCCCAGTTGCCCAGGAGAATGGAGGCAAGCGCAGATGAGGGCAGGTGGCCTTGGTGACTTCTGGAGGTGGGGTTCAAAGGAGGGGACTGGAGTTCTCCTTGATCCTACAAAGAGGGGGTGCCCGCATGTGCCAGGTGGGTGATGGGGCCACGCATGGGCTCTGGCTCCCCGGTGCTGGGGGGCTTGTGCTCATCGTCAGCCTCACTGCAGAGCCGTGTCCTATCCGATTACAGGCTGATGAGCCTCGGAGCCTCGGGAGAGCTGCCCAAGCTGTTGTGTTCCAGCCGCAGGCCAACTCGCCGGAGATCCTGGCTTTGCTCTGCAAGTTGGTGGGAGGCGCCCCGAGGGATCTCAGGGCTGGCACAGGCCAGCTGGGGAGTGTAGGGTCAACCCCGTTCTCTGGATCTGTCAGCAGGGTCCCCTGCCAGGCCCCAGTGAGCACAGAGCACAGACGAGGGGACAAGTGCTCTTGGGGTGCTGAGATGGCTTGGGGTTCTACGGCTGGGCTGTTGTGGCCCGGGATGGCCGCGGCCAGAGACGCAAGTCCAGCCAAGGTTACCGGCAAGGCCTCTGGGAGCAGGCAGACCGGGGCAGGCCTGTGCCCCCACCCCCACCACCTACCAGCTGTGCAAACCTGGGGGAGCAGCTCAGCCTCTCCCGGGGAGTTCCCGCCTCGAGGGGTGTTGTGAGGTGCCCGTGAGCTGCTCTCAGTGCGCCAGGGGATGATGAAGACAGGGCCCTTGGGTGGCAGGAGCCAGGCTGACGAAGCGTTGAAGGTAAGAAGCAGGAGGGCCTTTGGGGAGCAGGGGCACGGAAGGACGATGGCCCAACAAGAAGACAGGCCACCACGCCATCAACAGCACCAGCAGCTCCACGCACCAGGAGCTTTCTCTCTGCCCACCTGTTGCTGGGCGCGCCCCTGAGTTATCAAACTGGATGTGCTGGTGTGGACACTGTGGGGCTGCGTCTCAGCCTCCCCGCTGGCGACTATGATCTCTTTTCTGAAAGCAGGGGGAGCCAGCCAGGGTTTCCGTGATGAGCGTTCACAAGGGACGCAGGGTTTGGGAATTCAATTAAATGTGGCCAGCAAGGACATACTGCGGCCAGCCCTTTGTTGGGGACTGGGGATAGAGGGCCGGGGGGTGGGGTGGCTGGGAAGACCCGGCTGTTCCCTGAGAATAGAGGTTTTGAAATCTAAATACCACCAAGTAAAAGAAAATCAATTTCCAATTACTTTTAAGCCCTGATCTTACACCGAAGATAAGCTCTGAGAACAGCATCACGGAAGCTGGAAGCGAGTCTCCCAGGCACAGGCCCTGCTTCCCTGTGACCTTGGCCAGGGCACCCCTCCCCCACGTGCCATCATGTCCGCAGCTGCTGGGTCGCCCCTGTGCCTCTGTCTCCCCGCCGGACCCTGATGCTTCCTTAGCATGTGCGGACATCCAGCCTGGGGGGGGAGAAGGCGAGGGGAGAGGGCAAAGAGGCCTTCACTGCCCTCAACCACCTGGAGGGCAGGCGGCGGTGTGCCAGGCTTGGCAGGACCGCGGCTGGGGGCGGTGACAGCAGTGTGACTCCTGGACACAGTCTGAGCTCAAAGCGTGGCTGGCCTTGGGGGAAACTCCATTTCATTTGCCTCAGAAGTCAGCAAGTCCACTGGGCGCCCCGGTGTTGGGAGTTCTTCAAGGTTCCTCTCGTCAGACCAGCCTCACGTGAGCGCCAACGGCCTCGCTGTCCCCCTCTACCGCGGGAATCCCTGGGGGCCACCCCGGTCCCCAGTCTGCACTGGTGTCAGCAAGTGGGGGCCCCGCTCTTACTTGCCTCCCTGCTCTCCAAGCTCTTTAAAAACACGAGTTTTCACTGTGAATTGTGTAAGACTGATGAATCACAGACCTGTACCCCTGAAACAAGTAATATATGTTAATAAAAAGAAAAAACCCCACGAGTTTTGCAACTGGCTGTCTGCCATGGGCTGTTGGGCCGTCGCCTTCGACATGGAAGCACTTCTTCTATAATCTGGAGCACGGAACCCGGAAGGAGGCCTTTCCAGCCCAACCACGTGCGCAGCACAGTCTCTGATGAACAGGTGGGCCCCTGCTGTGATGGGGGGCGCGGATCGGGGGCTGCTGCCCTGGGGGAGCCCCGGTCCAGCCCGGGGAGCCCCCATTCTGTCACACGCCTCCTTCGGTCAGTTTCAAGCTGTGGGGGCAGGCTTCCCTTTTATTCTCGGGGAGTCTTACTTAGCGTCACTATTGACGCATACCCAGCCGAAAGCAACATCCGTGTGTGAGATGTTTGCGCTCGCGAGAAGTTTCACTCCACCCAAGGGCAGCGGGCGTGTTCTGCTTTTGAATCACCCAGAGACAGTTCCTGTGCCAGCTGAGCGACGTGCACGAGGAGCTTTGCAAGCCTGGCATCCTCCGGGCCAGGGCACCTCTACATTTCTAGGGAAACCGGTGACCACGTGATTCGGGCGCATCTTCCACGAGTGAAGGTGCAAGAGTTTCCTCTGGGCTCTGGCGCCCTCCCCCGCCCCCCACTGCCCAGCCTCCCACTTCACTTCCCTGCCCAGCGCCCCTTGAGGCCTCTGCCATCCCCCTACCCCTGGCCCCCAGGTTCTGCTCTGGCCAGATTGAGCCCCACCCTGCCTGCGTCTGCAAGCTCAGCACCCCATCGTCACCCACCTGCTCTCGCCAAGCGGCCTTCTCTCTGTCATGTCTGCCCTGTTACCTCCGTACACGAAAGCAGGTGTAGACGAGGCTCCGGAAGCATGGGGGGATAATGGATGGATGGATGAAGGAGCCCAGGCCCGATCCCTGGTCCACCATCCCCCACACACATATGGGGAAGCAGCCTGTTTTCTGTGATACCCTTTCTGCCCCCAACCCCCTACCTTCATCCCCACCCACCATACTAAGGTCTGGGGTGCACTGGGCAGGGTTCCATCTGAATTTGCATGAGAAGAGGGGCTCAAGGGGGCCCCCACCGAGGTCACCCGGAGGAGGGCAGCATAATGTCTCGTTTTCCAGAAGAGGCCAGAGGGTTCTGGGGCTTGCACAACCTCACAATGGCAAACTCCCCTTGCTCATGCACACCCCGAGCAGGGAGCAGGGCCTGGTACCCCCAGGACAGTGTGGGGGGCGCTGCCCCACTGCAAGGTCCTTTAAACACATACTAGTCGGCATTTTAAAAGAATGAGCTGCTTCACTTTAAGTCCCTGAAAGTCCCAGCACTGGACGGGGCCTGGGTCTCCCTTAACTATAAAATGAGGCTGGGGGCTCTGAAGGTCCCCAGAGCCCCGTGGCAGAGTTTCCCGTTCTTTGGAGATGTGGGGCCAGAGGAGCCTGACTTCCGTGGATCTGCCCACCTGGTGGAGTCTTGGAGGCGGTGGGGCTTCGGGGGGTGACGGGGGCAGGCAGGGAAGCCCCCGGTGGAGGAGGTGGGCTGGGCGGGACCTGGGGTGGGGGTTCTCTGCTCACCCTGGTTCAGCCTTTCCCCAGCAGACTTCCCACACAGGGCTTGGGGCGAGCGGCAGCCTCACGGACGTTGGGGGTCGGTTTTTGGATGTAAATCTTTTACCCAGGAGAGCTGGGGGCATCCCCAAGTCTTCCATCTAACGAGATGACTTTGCCTCCACCTGGCAGTGAGGAAGCTTGACATCAGGTTTGTCTTTAACTTGATGTGGCTTTTCCTCTGCTTCCGTTTCTCCATTTTAGGACGATGCTGATGAAAACTCGGGCAGGCCCTTTACGGACACATGTACCGACTCTGCTCTGTGTTCAAGCAAGAAACCCAGTCCTGGGGGATTTGGAATATGCTCTTGCTAACATTGCCCCAATTCCCAAGGACCACCCCCAGGCCACTACAAATATATAGGTATATAACAATATAACAGGAAGGGCATTTCCCCCCAGTTATAAAAGTAACGCTTGCTGAAACTCCCCAGAGCAGGTGGAAGCACACGGGGCTCGCCCTGCCTGAGGACCCGGCACTTACCCCTCATCGCACTCCTTTTTCCAGGCTCGCTGCGGGCAGATCCGCATACATGCAGATGGAGTCGGAGTGCAAGCGCCGTCTGCGGCTGCCTCCCACCAGCATCCCGCTCTGGGGGTTCTTCCGTGTCCTGTGTCAGCCAGGCACTGCCCTTCTAGTGGCCATGTGGCGTCTGCTGGGGGTCACCCTTTCCCGGGAGCTCACTGTCACAACCGGGAGGAGGAGGCTGTGGGTACCCATCTTTGGCCTCTCCTTGGGTTATTTGCTTATAACAAATTCCTAAGCCTGGAGTTTATGGGTAGAGGGCACAGGCCCTTGAAAGACCTGTAATATCTAGTGCTGTCCCTCCCAGAAGAATGACCAAACCTTGCGCCCTCCAACCCCCCACCTCACCAGCGCTGGCTTCCAAGGCTATATTCACCTTTCCCCGGTGCTGGGGAACAGGGGGCATTTCCTGTCACTTCACTTTAATCTTTAAAATGGCTGGAGAGGTTAAACGTCCTTCTGGAAATTCCTGCCTCCCCTTGCACTGCCTTGGTTATAGTAGGAGTCTTTCCTTCTACACAGGGGGTCCTGCCTTCCCTGGGAATGCAGAGAGGGTTAGGACTTCTGTACCTGTCACGCTGGGTTTCCCTGGGCACCCTGACTCTGTGGTCCTCGAGGCTCAGAGCAGAGCACAGGGCCGGGATTGGATTCCAAGAGCTGCCACCTCTCTGAGTGCCCATCCCTTCCCTTCCCATCCCTTCCCATCCCATCCCTTC
>NC_058405.1:191652351-191684759 GCF_002201575.2 Neomonachus schauinslandi | reverse complement strand
CTTCCTTTCCCATCCCATCCCATCCCATCTTGTCCCATCCCATCCCATCCCATCCCATCCCATCCCGTCCCATCCCTTCCCATCCCATCCCATCCCATCCCATCCTATGCCATCCTTTCCCATCCCTTCCCATCCCATCCCTTCCTGTGTCAGCACTTCTCTGTGCCCTGTTCAAAGTAGATGTGGGTCCACCTCAGGCTCTATGGGTTTGAGAATCACTCACCCTCACATTTTCGCACTGGTTTGGCTGAACTTGAAATTTATGTTTGAAGTAATTTTCTTTAATCCTCTGAAAGCATCTCTTTGTTGCTTCTGGTTCTCAGCACTTTGTTGAGCAATCTGGTAATCTGGTGCCGGCACTCTCAGAGATTAATGACCTTTTCTGAGAACATCTAGAACTTTCTTTCTCTTTGATGTTCTTACATTCCTTTTTAATGTGCATGTGCTCGTCCTCTGCTTGCCCTTTGTGTCTGAGACCTTATCTTCCCTGAGGATGAAGAAATTCTCACTGTCTGGTTCTGGAGATATTGACTCCTTCCTGTCTCTCTCTCTGCCTCTGGGACTCCTGCCTTGTAGTCTCAGACCCTCTCCGTCTGTTTCCCGCCTCTCTGCCCTGTCCTGACGCCCCAGGCGCCCTGCTTGCCCTGATCTCCCACCTCACCACGGTGTCCCCTGAGTTACAAAAACTGTGTGTCCAGCCGGCTGGGCAGCTGTGGTGAGTTCCTGACCCAGCACGTCTGGCCTTCTGGTTCCCACTCCGCACTCCAGTGTGCCCTCCTCTGGGACGCTCTTATGGGGTTAGAAAGCTTGGAAAGCGTCCTTCCCATCCCTGCCTTGCCTCGCCTATCAATTCCAGATTGCCTGGTGGACAGTGATGCGTGGGGTGGGCTTTTGTGCGGCTTCATCTTCCCCATGCATTGACACTCGCAAGGAGTGGCGAGGGCCGTGGGGGCAGCTGTGGTCTTGGGGGCGGCCTTGGGGGTGAACATCAGCACTGAGGCTGCAAACCAGCACCCAAGGGCGGTGCTGCAGCCCGAGAGGGAGACGTGCAGGGCGGGGGTGGATTGCTGGCTGCGCCTGGCGGGACCTCTCCCCCTTGCCCTGGTCTGCCGTGTCCCCAGAGCCTGACTGCCATCACCCCCTGTCTCTGGTGGCCAGCAGGTACTGTCTGACACTAGGGCTTGGTACTGAAGAGCTCTGGGAGCGTTTGACGGGCATGTGACAGGCTTGTGGAAGGGAGATGGTGGGACTTTGACATCCATGGGAGGCATTTGCCGTGCCCGGGGCAGGAGGGCTGAGGCCCAGGAGGGAGGCAGGGCGGGCTGGGAGGGAGTGGGAACCTCCAGACTCAGAGGTAGCCTTCTCTGGGCTGGCAGGTGATCCGGCCATGATACCTGCTGTCTCCCCGAGGGCTGGGCAGGGCCTGCTCCTTGCCGATGACCATTGGGGGCCAGGAAGGGCGCGGACAGCCAGGCCAGCCTGGACGCGGTCCCCTCAGGGTTCACAGATCTGTCTGGTGTGTATAGTATTCTTTCCGAAAGTGAACCCACCACCCTGGGAGGGAAAACTTTGTAATGTTGTCATGTTTTTTGGAGTCCAAAGTAGGTTCAAGAATGACTTTCGGCATCTTTCCTTAACCCTCAATGCCGAACTAACTGCGTTCCCTCTCAGTTCTTCCAGTCTTCTCAACTTTGACCTCTGAGTCAGCACGGAAAGTTCCAGTCTCCCATGTTTGGATCTCCCACAGTGGCTCGGAAGATGATGGACTCCTTGTCCCCAGCATGTGTGGCCCAGGGTGTAGGGTGCTGAGTTACTAAACCCCCTTTTTTCTGGACACCAGCCGTACTGAGCGTGTCTTATGCCATCTTAATGCTGACATCCCCCCATCTTCCCAAATGTCTCAGGAGGGAGATTCTGATTGGCTGCAAAGCTCAGTGATGGAAGAGCTCCCATGGAGCCACACGGTGGTTCCAGTGACCTCTGACCTGTGCCAATGCCCTGCAGGTTCCCTGGGAGGATGGAAGACGGGGTGCCCGGGGCTGGAATGTGGGATCGCTTACAGCACCATGCAGACCACAGTGGAGGCCAACCCGGGCCTGGGGCTGCTGGTGCCTGGGGGGAGGTCGGGGGTCAGTGGTCAGGGGTCAGAGGTGCCGCCATACCATCGGACTGCTGTGGCAGAGGCTGGGACAGCTGGGACTCTGGGGGCAGAAGAAAATGGTTACAAATGGTTTCCTGTCATAAAGCAAGGACATGCATTTGATTTAAAGGACAAACATTTACTGTTCTTGCTGTTTTTCTCGAGTCTCATAAGGAAGGAGAGATTCTGAATGAGAATGGTCTGGTTGACCAGCTGCACCGTCCACTTGCAGTGGGGGCAGGACCACAGCACAGACACAGAAGGATCCGTGCAGTCGGAGGTCGGCCACCCGCCAGCTGATGTAACTGTGACTTTGGTCCTCGGCACTGAGAAGGCAGCCCGCCGGTCTAACCCAGGACAGGCCGTGCCTGTCATCCAAAGTGCGCTGGCTGACTGCATACAACAGCCCCGTCTGCAGGATCCGAGTGGGCATCTGGCCTTTGCTTTCATGCTTGCACGCCTCCCTTGTCAGCAGACTCACTACTTCACATAGGACCAGTCCCATTACAGGTGGTGCTCCCCATATTGGTGCTAAGGAGCCCAACCCACAGTCACGCCTGAGTGGTGCGGTCTGGTCCGGCGGAGTCATCTGGTAACCAGCTTCTGGCAGGGTTTGCATGGCCTCCTTAAAGATGTATAGAGGAGGGGAAATCCCCAAGAATTAAAAAAGATTGTTCTAAAGAGCTGGGGGTGCCTGATGGCTAAGCCCTAGACCAGACCTTTCCTCAGTGGCAGGGTGTCTGGATTTAGCCATCATGAGCCTTGCACTGACTGAAGGCAGCAAGTGACATCTCCTTCGCGCCATCTCTTCTTGGCTTCAGAGGGACAGCAGCTCCCCTGCCAGCCTCTGTTCACCACCCAAGAGCCACAGGGACGATGCGTGGGTTCTGCTGAGGATGGCTCCCAGCCTCTGGCTCCCCATCCTGGAGTGACGGGCTCGCCAGCATGCTTGGCGATCGGCCGGCGTTCAGCCCACAAAGGAGCAGCCATGGCGGACACGTGGTGGGAGGGACAGCTCAGCGCAGAATGAGCAGATTTCAGCAGAGACAGCAACTGACATAGAACAGACGTGGCTTGTCTTCATAAAGGGCTTTGGAGAAAGAAATCCAGCCTGGGATCAGATTCTAACAAGATGCAAACAGTTCGCACACGACCATCAGTGAGAGGCGCTTGACATAACGTCTTGCAAATGGTGGCTGGTGATGACAAGGTTTGTCTACAGACCGGCTAACGGGAGCTGGGCGGGCGCAGACAGCCTCTGTGAGCCATCCTCACGCTGCTGCGATTCATTTTTTCCAAAGTGGCTGCATTGACTAAAATGATCTCAGTCGTAAGCTACTATTAACATGCCACAGCCCCCACATTCTTTTTACAAAAATAATTTAAAACAAATGTGTCAGCAGTGGGAGCCCATGAGAATGTTTGCACATTCTGGTGTGGAAGCATGTGGAAGGCTCTGGTGCCATCCAGCTCTGGATGCCTTGTGCGTATGTGAAATGCAGTCAACAGACAGCGTGCAGTTCCAGCTCCAGCAGGGTTACCAAGACCGTCACCTGCTTGTTTTCACTGGTGCCACCACCACCACCTGTAGGTGTCCTGCAGGCAGATCTACCATGCGTCAGTGTTCTGTTGCTGTTCTGACAGATTGCCAAAGATGTGGTGGCTTGAAACAGCACACACGTATTATCTTACAGTTGTGGAGGTCAGAGTCTTAAAATCAAGGTGTCCCCAGGGTTGTGCTTCTTCTGGAGTTCTGAGGGTGAATCTGTTTCCTTGCCTTTTGCAGCTTCCAGAGGCTGCCACGGTCCTTGGCTCATGGTCCCTCCTCCATCTTCCAGTCTCTCTCTGTCACCTCTGCTTCCATTTTCATGCCTCTTTGACTCTGACCCTCCCACCTCCTGCTTTCCCTTATAAGGATTCATGTGATGACACTAGTCCCACCCAGATAATCTGGGATAATCTCCCCATCTCAAGATCCTTACCTCAATCACACCTACAAAGTCCTCTGCCGTATAAGGTCACATATTCATAGATTCTGGAGATCAGGGCATGGATGTCTTTGTAGAAGCTGTTATTCTGCCAACCATGGTAGGTATGGGCCATGGGTACACTGGATTCTTATCTTTGTAGCTATGGGGTTGCAAAACGCTATGAGCATCTTGGTACTGTGAGATCCCCTGATCCTAAAATGCATCCATGTGCTATGCACTGAAGGTAGGAATGTAAATTGGTATAACCGTTATGAAAGGCAGTACATAGGTTCCTTAAAAAACTAAAAATAGAACTACCACATGATCTAGCAATCCCGCTTCTGGGTATGTATCTGAAGGAAACAAAATCACTATCTTGAAGAGATATCTACACACTCATGTTCATTTCAGCATTATTTACAATAGCCAAGATATGGAGACCACCTAAGTGTCTATCAGTAGATTAACAGATAAAGAAAATGTCACACACACACACACACACACACACACACACACACACACACACTGAAGGGTTATTCAGCCATAAAAAGAAGAAAATCTTGCCATTTGTAAAAACATGGCTGGACCCTGAGGGCATCATAATGCCCTAAATGAAGTAAGTCAGAGACAGATGATCTCACTTATGTGTAGGATCTAAAAAACTGAATTCATAGAATTGGAGAACAGACTGATGGTTGTCAGAGGCAGGAGGGGGTTGGGGAAAATGGGTGAAGGTGGTAAAAAAGTCCAAACTTCTAATTATAAGATCAATAAATCCTGGGAATGTAATGTACAGCATGGTACAGTTAACAATACTGTATTGTATATTTGAAAGTTGCTAAGAAAATGGATCTTAGAAGTTCTCATTACAAGAAAAAAATTTGTAGCTGTGTGAGGTGAGGTATGTTAACTAAACTTATTGTAGCAATCATATATATATATATATAGTCATTATGTTATACACCTTGAACTAATATAATGTTATATGTCAATTATATCATAATAAAACTGGAAGAAAACAAGAAAGATCTCAAATCAACAACCCAACTTTACAATTTAAGGAACTGGGAAAAGAAGAATAAACTAAATCCAAAGCTAGTAAAAGGAGGGAGATAATAAAGATCATAGCAGAGATAAATGAAATAGAGAATAGAAAAATCATAGAGGAAATAAATAATATCAAAAGTTAGGGTTTTGAAAAAAGATTTGAAAAACCAGCCTTTAACTAGATGGACTAAAAGGAAAAGACAGCTGCTCGAATCAAAAATCAAAGTGGGGATGCTACTACCAATGCTAAAGGAATGAATGCGATGATAAGAGAGTATTAGAAACAGCAAACTGGATAACCGACGTGAAGTGGACAGATTCCTAGAAACACAAAACCTACTAAGACTAAATCACCAAGAAACAGAAAATCTGAATAGACCTGTAACTAGTAGAGAGATTGATTCAGCAATAAAAAAATCTCCCAACAGAGAAAAGTCCTGGACAAGGTGGCTTTACTGGTGAATCCTGACAAATGTTCAGGGAAGAAATAATACCAATCCTTCTTGAACATTTCCCAAAAGCTGAAAAGGAGGGACTAAGTCCTCTTGTATAAGAGGCTAGTGTTACCTTGATACCAAAGCCAGGCAAGGAGACTACAATAAGGGAAACTATAAACCAATGTTCCCGATGAACACTGATGCAAGAGTTCCCCACAAAATACTAGCAAACAGAATTCAGCAGCACATTAGAAGGATAACCCGCCAGGACCAAGCTGGTTTTGTCCCTGGAATGCAAGGATGGTTCAGCATACAAAATTCAGTCAACACACCACATTAACGGGATGAAGGGGGAAAAGTCACATGCTCATCTTCATTGATGCAGAAAAAGCATTTGACAAAATTCAACACCTAGTCAACAAACTAGGAATAGGAGGGAACTGCCTCCACATATTAAAGCCATGTATGAGAAACCCACACCGGACACCACACTCGGTGGTGAAAAACTGAAAGTTTTTCCTTTAAGATCTGGAGCAAGACAAGGACGCCTGTTTTTGCTACTTCGGTTTAACAGGGTATTGGAAGTTTTAGCCAGAACAAGTACACAAGAGAAAGTGAGAAATAAAAGACATCCAAATTGAAAAGGAAGAAGTAAAATGATCTCTCTTCACAGATGATACAGTTTTATATGTAGGAAATCCAAAAGGTTCCACAAAAAGCCTGTCAGAGCTAATAAGTGAATTTAGCAAAGTAGCAGGATACACAGTCAACACACAGAAATCATTTCTATGTGCTCATAATGAACAATCTGAAAAGGGAATTACAGAAACAACCCATTTATAATAGCATTAAAAAGAATAAAACACTTAGGAATTAACCAAGAACGTGGAAGAGTTGTGTAATAAAAATTACAAAACATTTCAGAAAGAAATTTTAAAAAGACATAAATAAATGGAAACACATGCTACATTCATGTATTGGAAGGCTTAAAATAATTAGGATGCCACTACTACCCAAAGTGATCCACAGTTTTAATGAAATCACTGTCAAAACCTCAATGACTTCTTTACAGAGATAGAAAAACTCAACCTAAAATTAGTATGGAATCTCAAGGAACATAGAATAATCAAAACAATCTTGAAAAAGAACAAAGCTGGAAGACTCATAATTATTTGTTTCAAAATAGTGTGGTATTGGCATAAAGGCAGAATACAGACCAGTAGAATAGGACAGAGAGAGACCAGAAATAAACTTTTTCTTATGTGGTCAAATGAATTTTGACAAGACTGCCAAAACCATTTAATGGGGAATAGACAGTCTTCAGCGAATGGTGCTGGGAATACTGGCTATCCAGCAAAGAGCGACACTGGACTCTTACCTCACACCATACACAGAGGTCATCCCTCCTAGTTCTGAAGGTGGGCAGGCTCAGCTTCCCCATGGGGTCTTCTCATGTGGCCATGTCCAGGCAGCAGTGGGGGCTGGCACCCCTGATGTCTCAACCAGGCCAGTATGTGTAAGGCGGCTCGTCCTCATGGGACAGCTGGGCTCACCTGAGTCTGCATGGTGGCCTCAGGGCAGGAGGCTCCAAGAATAAGTATTCCAAGAGGACTGAGTGCAAGCTGCAAGACTTCCCATGACAAGCTTGGAAGTCCTAGGACATGTCTTAGTCGAGCAGGTCACTTGGGCCAGCTCAGACTGTATGGATGGGCATTTAGACCCCAACTCTCAGTGGGAAGAGCATCAAAGAAAGTCATCTCGAATCTGCCACACGTCCTAATCCATGTCCGTGTCCACCCCTGGCCCCACTGTGTAGCAGCCCTGCGGGTAGGCTGGGGGTCCACCTCCAGCTCCTGGTCAGGCAGCAGAGGCCTGAGCCAGCCCCATCACGTAACTCCTCTGGCCACGGGGTTGGGTGGAGGGTCGAGTGTTCAGTGCATGGCTTGCGTATTTGTGCGTAGAAAGGAGGAGCCCACATCTTCTTGCTTCAGACCAGGGCTGCTCATGATGCAAGCTACGTGTGTGATTCAACATTCTCTAGGAGTCACATTAAAACAAGTAATAGGAAATAGATAAAATTAATTTAATTTTTTTTTTTTTTGAGAGAGAGAATGAGAGACAGAGAGCACGAGAGGGAAGAGGGTCAGAGGGAGAGGCAGACGCCCTGCTGAGCAGGGAGCCCGATGCGGGACTCGATCCCAGGACTCCAGGATCATGACCTGAGCCGAAGGCAGTCGCTTAACCAACTGAGCCACCCAGGCGCCCAAGTCTCTCTCTTTTTTAAAAGAATTTATTTATTTATTTGCGAGAGAGAGAATGAGAGACAGAGAGCACGAGAGGGAGGAGGGTCAGAGGGAGAAGCAGACTCCCTGCTGAGCAGGGAGCCCGATGCGGGACTCGATCCCAGGACTCCAGGATCATGACCTGAGCCGAAGGCAGTCGCTTAACCAACTGAGCCACCCAGGTGCCCCTAATTTAATATTTTATTTAACTCAATATACCCAAACCTGGTAACTGGTTAAAATATCACTATGAAGTATTTTATATCCTTGTCTATGTCTTCAACACTGGGTGTGTGTTTTACACTTAACCACACCTCTCAGTTTCGACAAGACACCGTCCAAGTATCCGACAGTCACACGAGACCCAGGGCCGCCCTGTGGGACCGTGTGTCTCTCTGGGGTGTGGGGGCAAGGCAAGGGCTGGTCTCACACTCCAGAAAGCCAGCCTGGGGGTGCTGCTGTCACCGAGAAAGGAACAGAGCAGAGAAGGTGTCCGAGAAGCTAAGGAGAGTCCTCTACCATCCATGCCTGAAGCTTACTCTCCTCCTGGAAGTTCTGGCAAATTCCTAGCCGAGCCCTGGCCGTCGCCTCGCTTCCGTCTGGCGCTGTGGGAGGGTCTCAAGGAAGGGCCCCTTGAAGGGTGTCAGCAGGGTCTGGCTGGCTTTGGAGAGGCTTCAAGTTAAATTTTGGGGGTTTGTGGGGGCTCCGTGCAAATGGGGGCTTGGAGCCTCAGCTGCCAAGGCCACATCGCCAACTCGCCTCGGGCTCTGGGTCCGGGGATCGACCGACGTGGCTGGGGCTGGAATCGCTCTGCACCTGCTTGCTGACATCCCTCCTCAGCATTGGTTGTGGACTCCCTCTTGTGTAATCGGGCTTGTGCTTTCTGTACAATTTTGACCAGCTTTTATCATTTTATTGTGTTTTTCCTCCTATGACAAACGTGGGAAACGTGTCTCCTATGATGCGCGGAAGCCACACGGGGGCTTCCGAAGGGAAGGGCGGGCTGCAGCAGGCCGCGTGTCGGAGGGCAAGTGAGGGGCAGGTGTCCAGGGCTTTGTGGACAGCCATCTGAGGCAGGGGGCACGCTGGCCCTGCGGTCTGGGTCACATGTCATGCCTTCCCTGGAAGAGACGGCGGCGGTGAGCTCTCGGAGGTGACATGTGCAGGGCCGTTTAGTAAAACCAGAGTGTAAGGGCGGGGTGGCCCAGACCCACGGTCCAGGGCGACGGGGTGGGGGTGTGGGTGTGGGGTGGGGGCCGGGACTGGGGTAAGTCAGCCCAGGGGAAAGGTGACTCTGAGGCCACCCCCTAGCAGGGGACGCTGGGGTCCCCTGGAACTGAGGCTGAGGGAGTGCTCAGCTGTACCAGGTCCTGGCCTGTGGTTGCCTCTCGCCACCTGGGTCTGGGGTAACAGGCGGCTTCTGGCATCTGCTAGCCCTCTCTGAGACCAGCTTCCAATCCCCGCCATTCCATCCAGACCTGCGTCCTCACTGGACTGGGGCCGGTGCTCACTAGCAAGGTCCCGATCCCTTTCCTGGACAGAAGGAGTCCCTTGCCCTCACAGAGATGTTGACCCTCTGTCCTCTGTCTTCCCTTCACTGATGAAGACACTTGTGCAGGGGAGGTGACCCCACCCCCAGTCGGGAAGGCTCCATGTGCCCCTCACTGGCCTGGGGGGTTGACCAGAAGGCAGAGGTGACAAGAAGTGCCTCTTGGGCTCCACAGATGTCCTCCCGGTGGCCCCTGAGGCAGAAGGAGGGTCCACCCACTTGTGTCCTGGTTTGCTCACCCCACTGCCCCTTCACTGAAGGAGACCCCCCTCCCCCGATGTCCTGGGACCCCCAACACATGTGCTCCAAGTTCTCCACGTGCCCTGGGTGTCCATCCAAAATGCTGACCCTGGACATGTGGTCCAGGAACCAGGAGCTCAAGGCAGCATTGAGCCTTCCCCGGGATGAAGGGTTGGGGAGGGGTCCCAGGGTCAGAACTCTGCCAGCCTGCGCGGCAGTGGCTGGGGGCCACACCAGGCCCCCCAGCGGCTCTGGGAAGGAGACAGGGTTTGTGGATCCAGACCCTGGGGCAGTTCTCCCCAGAGCCTGACAGGGAGGGGACTGGATCTCAGCTCGTGTTGGGGAGTGCCCCCAGCCCCGGCTGCCGGACAGGCCTGCGCCGGGGAGGGGTGCTTGGGGCAAGTTCCATGAGCATGACAGTGAGGTTTAAAACCAGGGTCCAGAGTCATTTCAATGATCAGACATTAAGGCACTGCGGAGAAGGGAAGTGTTGTGTCCGTGCTGGGGGGCGGCTGGCACGGGAGGGCTCCTGCGCTGGTCCACATCCCCGTGTCTCTGTCACATGGGACAGCAGGAGCAGGAGATCTCAGACCCTCACTGAGACCCTCAGGGTCATGAAACTCTGGCCCCTAATCCCCGGGCCAGATTGCCCCAGCCCCAATCTGCTTTTCCATTGAATGGAGGGTGGGGACCCCTGGTTCCACTTCCCCAGGCTCAGAGGCCGTGCAGGGGCTGCGGCCCTGCTGTAGGAGGTTGGGTGTGGCCTGGGGTGGGGACCTGCTATTGGGTTTGGCCCCCTCCTTCCCGGGCTGGCTCGCAAAGGAGTGCTCGCCCTGTCCTTGAAGGCCACACCCAAGAGTGGACGTGAGGGGCGCCTGAGGCCTCCCGTGCTGGGCCCGCATCCCGGGCCCCACCCTCGGTTGCTGGAACACTGTTCCACTGTCGCCCTGGCACTGGCCTCGCCCTGCAGGAAAGGCTCCTCCATCCTGGGGTCAGGCAGCTCTGAAAGGTCACGCTTGCCTCTGGGCGTGGGCCCCCACCCTGCAAACAGAGTTCCATTCACCCCGAGCACAGCCCTGACTCGGGGCGGTGGTGGGGGCCATCTCACTACACCCCCCGCCAAGGGAGAGTGGACGAGGGGTCCCTTTAACCACACTGTGGTGAGGTGGAGGCCTCCCAGGACCAGGTTCTGCCCCCCTCGCCAAAGTGATGAGGGCCAAGCATGGCGCTGCCCCTGGAGTGGGGAGAAGCCAAGGGGAGAGGGCCGGCATCCGTGCCCTAGCCATGGCAGAGGCCCCGGGTCCCGAGCCCCTGGCCTGAGGCCTGCGGCCGAGCCTGGGCCCCCCACCCTGCCCCCTGCCCGCTCTGGCTCCGGGGACGGCTGCACGCACGGAGGCGCTCGGGCCGTCCTGAGCGCATGGAGCGAGGGCAGGTGAGTGTGAACGGGCTTCACACCACACCCAGGCCACAACAGCCGTCTTCATCTTGCTGCCATGGCTTGTGAGAAAGACGCAGAGCACTGTCTCACAGAGGGCCGCCTCGGCCTCGCCCCACACATCCAGGAGGCACAGTTGCGTGCAGCTTGCAAACACCCACCTTGCAATGCAGGAGAGCCCGCACACCGTCCCATGTGAGCTGCTACACGCGTGTGCACGCACACAGACACCCTGGCAGGGGAGGGCAGGCTCTGCGCTGGGGGCGGGGGGTGCTCACTGGCCACCACTCCAGGCCGAGGGCTCCGTATCCCCGCCCAGGGGGCTTAGCCGTCCATTCCAGCCCTGGTCGCCCTGGAGGGAAGGGTGACGTCGCAGGCATCTTGATGTCTATTGGTTTGGCTGTGACAACGCTGGGGGGCACTTGTCCCCTCTGAGGCCACTGGTAAGCCCCTGGCCCGGCCCCCACCTGCCCCATCCCTGTGTAGCCCGGGGCTGGGGGCTGTGCGGGCCAGTGACAGCCACGTCACTGGCACCTCTGCCAGGCGAGATGCGCCAGACACACCGGAGACCCCACATCGGGCTCTTCTAACCCTTACAAACTCCTGTCAAGCTGGAGCTTTCCGTTTTCTCAGTTAGCAGTTGGGGAAACTGAGGCTCCAGGTTGTGACGTGTTTGCCTGGAGTCGTGGGGCTGGGAGGGGTGAGGGCCAGCGTGGACATGCCCACAGGGGCGTCACACACCCACACACCAAAGTCCCCGCTCCTCGATGGCTCCCCAGCTGTGTCCGAGGTGGGCGGCCCGTGAGCCCCCCACCCTCCGGCAGTGCTCTTCCTCTCCGTGACCCCAGCCGGCTTGAGCCTTGCCTGGTGATGTTTCTTCTTCCTGTTGCTTTCCTCTGCTGTGCACTCTAATTTTTTTTCTTAGCCGGTAATGCCCCATTGCCTGTCTTTGGAATCCACCCTGAGGTTGAGTTAGAATGGGTCCCAACCCAGGAACGCCCCACAGACGTTAGACTCAGAGGCGGGGGATCCCGCACACACCCTCCCTCCAGCAACCTTCATCCTCTGCTCCCCGATGTAGGTTCTGTGGCAGTTCGATGCCACTTGCATCAGAGACTTGCGGGGGCCGCTGGGAGAGCTGCCGCCCAGAGCGGGGCCTGAGCCCTGTGCACGGCCGGACGTGGACAGGCGTCCTGCTGCGCTGTAACCCACAGGACGGCCCACGGGGTTTTCGGTCTCCTCAGCTGTCTGGGCTCAGGTTGTGGGCCTTTGGTGCCTTTAAATTCCTCAGTCCTGTGATTGAATTTGCTACTGCTCTCTGGGAGCAAGTGCAGGAGCAGGAGGAGCTGAGCTGGAGCGGGGACATCCTCAGGCTGTGGTCACAAAGTCCCAGAAGCTGGGCGTCTTCCAGCAGCAGCTTACCCTCCCCCAGGCCTGGAGGCCAGAGGTCTGGCAGGAAGGCGTAGGCCGGGCCATGCTCCCTCCAGAGGCTCAGGGAGGCTCCTTCCTGCCTCTTCCAGCTCCTGGGGGCTCCAGGCGCCCCTGGGCCTGTGACCGCTTCACTCCCGTGTCCGGCTCCGTCTCCTCGTGGCCTCTCCCTGTGTGTCTGTGTCTCAGATCTCCCCCTGCTTCTCTTTAAGGACACCTGGCACTGGATTTGGGGCCCACACTAAGTCCAGGATGATTTCATCTCAGGATCCTTAACTTGTTACATCTGTGAACATCCTTTTTGCAAATAAGGTCACACTCCCAGGTTAGGGTCACACTCCCAGGTTAAGGTCACACTCCCAGGTTAGGGTCACACTCCCACGTTAAGGTCACACTCCCAGGTTCTGGCGGCGAGGACTTGGACACATATTTTGGGGGCCTCTGTTCAACCCACTTCAACCGCCAAGCCACGCACGTCCACTTGGATGCGGACAACGCACGGGTAAGGCTCGAGACCCCGGGGAGGTCTGGCCTGAGCGGCGATCAGAGCAGCCCTTGGAGCGGTCCACGCTGGGAGGAACCACACACAGTACAGCTACCTGAGCGGGGCTGAGCGGGGGCACCACGCTTGGAACACTATCAGAAGACAAGAGAAGGAAGTGACTTTAACAGAAAGGAGAGTAATATTCCCACAGGCAGTGAAAAGATGACAGAGGTGCGTTCCCATGAGACAGATACAAATTGCAGCCTACTGTTTAAAAATGCGGTAAGGACATTCGGAAGATGATACAAACCATTCCAGGCGGCAGACGTCTCAGTGAGAAACACCCAGAAGTCAGGCGACACAATTCAAGAGAGAATTAGGAATCGGGGGAGAAAATCGCTTCCGAAGCGAAGATCCAAATGGGAGAAACACAGCGTGATAAACACAGCAAATGATACCTTAAGAAACACAAAAGGGAAAAGTAAGAACAAATTAAAATTTTAAAAAATAAAAGGAACAAGGCTTGAGAGACACTGACAGATGTTGTTGGTAAGATGATCCAGGACACGCACAGGAAGTATCCGTGACTTCAAACAACCACAGACAAGGAACCCTAACAGAACCAGAAACACTGCAAGAAAACTCTTCTAAAACAGAAAGAGAAAGCTTTGGGAACGACTTGTCTTTCAAGCACGCCACGTACCCGAAAACGTCAACCCAGCACAAACAACTCAAGACACAGTCTAATAGTTACTAGATTTGAAAGAAAAAGAATATGATATTGTAGCAACTGAGCAAAGGCGCACGTAAATCACAAGGGAAATAAAATTAGCGTGTCGTCAGGGGTTAGACAGCAACGTTGTACTGGGAAACGTGGAGGAAGGAAACCGTGAGCCGGACATCGTCATCTGGGGAGGGATACTGGCGTTCCGTCTCCCCTCGCCCAAGCTGCTCTGTGATGGACCTCCGAACCTGGGGGTGTTGCTCTCGTGAGTGGGGAAACGAGGCTGTCAGCGTCAGGACTGGAGGTGAGATTAAATGTACCACTAGCTGTGGAAGGAAAAGTAAGTGCTGCTGAGAGCAAGCCGGCAGGTGCGTCCTCCATCAGAGGAGATGGTATGCAGACTGAGGACATGATTGTCTTCTTGTCCATACATAGGCAAGTCCCACCCTAAGGGAGGATCAGGCGTCCTGTGCTGTCCTGACTTTGAGTGTGCCTTGTGACTTCTTTGGTCAACAAAACGTGGGCGGAAGAAAGGCATTCACTTCTGAGAGCTCTTTACGAGTCAGAGTCTGGGGCCCCTGGGCCTCTTTCCTCTTTGCCTCTGAGACTAGCCATGTTTCTAGTGGAGGCAGCCTCCCCAAGCTGGGTGCCAAGGAAGGTGATGCAGACAGACCCTCTGCTGAGCCACGGCGGACCCTGGCGTGGGTGAGAAATCACTCTTGGCGGTGGCCGGCTGCTGGTATCTGGATGGCATGTGCAACCAAGGCTTAACTCAGCCGTCCAGGGCTGATCCACGTGATTTGGTATTTCTGCGTCTATGAGCGTGTGTGAACATGTTTACAGAGTTGAGCACGTAAATGATAGACAGTTCAGTATTATGCTTCTACCAGTTAAGTGACTTCAGGGTTTTTCCCATTTCAGTCAAGGTCTCGTACCCATGTTATCAGCTTGAGGACACGTTGGTTTCCAGGTACGTCATGATGATGTGCATATAGATTGCAGTCAAGTTTTTGTTGTTTTAGGCAGCGATGAGAAGATTATCTTTATACAGACATATTTGAATTCCTTATTATTTATTTAAGTTAATTTTTGGAGATGGAATTTCTGGGAGAGGGCATATAAACCATTTAAGGCTCTTCATACACATTTGCCAACTTGCTTTCTAGAAATGCTGTATTGATTTGTCCTCTCATTGGCAAAATATTAGCGTGTGTCTTACCCCAAGCTCATCAGCACTATCATTTCTAAAAGCCTTGGCAAATTTGATACACAAAACATGCTATTTTGCTCTCTTGTTTGTGTTCATTGACTAACACTGAATTTAAATAGATTTTAGAACTATGTCTAATGACCGTTTGCATGTTTTTTATTACGAGTTTTTTGTTTTCTTTGTCCATTTGTTTCCACTAATGTCTTAGTGTCGTAAAAAAGTGAGGAATTACTCACATCTCAAATCAATGTATTGAAATAGTTGAGATGTATCAATGGGAAGAGTGAATCACCTGCTTGTTCGCAAGCCCCCTTGCCTTGCTCCTGAGGTGACGACTTTTTAACTTTTTCATTTTAATTTTTTGTTTCAGGTTTCTGTTTAAGTTCCAGTTAGTTAACATAGAGTATGATATTAGTGTCAGGAGTAGAATTCAGTGATTCACTGGGATGACAACACTTACCTTCTAGTTCTCATCTGTCTGGTGATCAGCTCTGGACTCCCCACAACATGCCTGGCATCTGGAATGATACGCTCCCACGGATGTTTTATGTGCCGTCTCCTGCCCTCTGTCTCCCTGTGATGGCAGCAGAGAATTCAGCCCCTCATGCCCTCTGATTGCAACATCCTTACGTCCTGGTGCTCAACTCTCTCATTGATCATCTTCTCGCCAATCGTCACTGTTATTTCTCAAGTTCCCACTTTGTACAATGACGATCTTAGAGTCCCCTGTCCTGCCGTCCAGCTCTTTCCAGTCCTTCCTACTCCCAGCCTCTGTCGTCTGGCATTTGACTTTCCCCTTGTCAAGGTGGATGGCATTTGCACGCTGCACTGAAATCGTAATGAAGTCTTTTCTACTTTACCCTCAAGCTCAAAATCTAAAATCTAAAAACCAATACTGTTTACTTTATTGTGATTATGTAGATACTTACCTTAAAGTCAAAACATTATTTATTTCAGAGTTAAGATCCCATTTCCTTTAATGGTCTAGCTGTTTGGTTTTCCTAGAATTATTAGTTGCCTTTTTCCCCCCTCACACTGTCTTTACCACTCAGTGAGTTGTGTAAGGGTCTCAAGGTTGGTACCTGATCTTTGAAATGCCCCCTTCTCCATGATGTTTCCTTCTGGAGCTTCTGTCTGCTCACTTCAGTCTTGGGGTGCTGCTTGCTAGATGGCCCCACCACTGGAGTCAGGACATCTTCACCTTTCCTCCCTGAGTGGCACCTGCTGTCACGGATCTTCTCTCCCTCGGTTGCACACGACTCCTTCATTTTTCAAGGACACATTCTTAGCACAAGCAAAAAAAAAAAATAAATTAGACTTCATCACAATTAAAAACTTACATGTGCCAAAGGACACTAAAAGTGAAAAGACAACCTACAGAGTGGGAGAAAATATTTGCAAATCACATCTCTTATAAGGGTCTAGTATCTAGAATATATGAGGAACAGTTACAACTCAACAATTAAAAGATAAGCAACACAATTACAAATGGCAAAGGATCTAAATAGACATTTCTCTAAGGAAGATGTATGGATGGGCATTAAGTACCTGGAAAGATACTCAACATTGTCAGTCATTAGAGGAAAGCAAATTAAATCCACAGGGAGATGCCACTTCACGTCCGTGAGGATGGTTAGAATCAAAACGTCGATACTAAGTGTTGTCGAGGATGTGGAGAAACTGGAACCCTCGTGCATGCTGCTGGGATGCAAAATGGTGTAGTGACTCTGGAAGATAGTCTGGTAGCTCCTCAGAAACCCTAACATGGAATTGCCATGTGACCCAGAAATTCTATTCTTAGATACATAGCTGGGAAAATTGGAAATACATATCCACACAGAATATGTACACAAATGTTCATAGTAACATGATCCTGAAAATCCCAAAGTGGAAACAATCTAAATGAACATCCACAGAGGGATGGATAGACAAGATGTATACCCATGCAATGGAATATTCTCCAGCTATAGAAAGGAACAAAGTGCTGATGCACGCCACGACATGGATGGACCTTGAAAATGTTATGCTGAGTAAAAAAAGACAAAAGTCTACATATTGTAAGACTCCATTGATTTGAAATGTCCAGAATAGGGAAATCCACAGAAACAGAAAGGAGACTAGCGGTTGTCAGGGGCTGGGGGACAGAAGCCTGGGGAGTGGCTGCTGTTGGTCATGGGGTTTCAGTTTGGGGTGATAAAAGTTTCCGGAATCAGAGCGATGATGGTTGCATAAACTTGAGAATCGAACACTTTACAATAGGGCTTCACGGTATGCAAATTACCTTGAAAATAATGACAGCCATCCTTGTGTAGTTTCTGGGAAATGTCTCTATTCTCCACTCATTTTGCTTATTGATTGTTTGCCACCCAGGGCGTACCTCCCAGAATCTCTCCCTGGTTAGTGTTTCTCAGGATGTCCTCGGAGTTTAGTACCAAGTGGTAGAACACACGCAGCTTCCAAAACAAGGTTTTCAGCTGATGCTTGTTTATACAGGGAAAAGTTGCATTGCTATCCTCAAAATGCAATATGATATCTTAAGCAAAACATGTGTGGCAGAAGTCTTGAATCCCATGGCCCACGCTAGGTAGAATGTCGGATGTCAGCACAGGGACGGGAGAGAAGTTGCTGGTGCTCGGATGCATCCCAGTGGGCCTGGCAACCACATGTCCCCGGCAGGCAGAGGGTTTGTGGTGTGGACCTGGGGTCTAACATGTTATATTCACACATAACTTGTCACGGGCACCGGGGTGCTGTCGTGTTTTATTTCATTTACGAAATTAGTGGGGGTTTGTGTTGATATGTAATGCATTATAATTCTCTCTTTTAAAATAATAGAAAGGAGACTCTCAGGTGGTATTGTCTTATTTTCGGGGTTGGATTATTCAGGTGATGTGTGAGGTGTTCACGGCTGGGCTGGATATAGAATTCCAGGTTCGACCTGACGTTCCTCTGGCGCTTGGCAGGTGTCAGTTGTCTTCTAGAATCCAGAGCTGCTGATGACACGCTGGATGCCAGTCTGACCTCTCCTCTGGCTGAGGGACCTATTCTCTGAACGCTTCTGGACGTTTCTTTTCCTCTTGCCGTGTGGACGTTCGCCTGGGCCATCTCCGAGGGTTACTCGGGACAGGCTGCTGAGCCTCCCCTGTGAGCTGTGGACGGTGCCGCTACACCTCCCGGGTGAGGACGGACCAGACGATGCGCCCTGGGTCTGCCTGGCTGTGCGGCCTGGCCCCGTCACTGCTCGCTGTTTTGGAGGTGACCCCACCTGGCCTCCCTGGTGACGGTCTGGGTGACCTGCCACTGAGTCCCTCTCCAGAGCTCCTGACTTCTGGAAAGCCCACAGCGTGTCCACGGCCAGGGCTCTGGGGGTAAGGCCCGTGCCCAGGGCTTGGGCTGCAGCCGGCTCTGTGCTCCCTGGAGCAGCAACCACAAGAGCCCCGGCTGGTGGCACGCTCGCTCCACGTTCAGGCCTCCCAGCGTGCCATCACGGCCGATCTGAGCTCCACTGGGAGGTCAGTGAGCACGGAGCTGGAAGAGGTTCTCACAGTGGGCCCCCAACAGCTGGATCCAGCTGCTGCAGCCTCCACTGCCCCGCCCTTCCTCCCTGACCTCCGAGCCCCCCCTGCTGCAGCCACAGCGAGAAGCCCCCTGCCCACACACTTCAGTGTGCAGGCGCGGGGACCCTCCCGCCGCCCCCCGCCTGGCTGCCTGCCGCTCGAGCTTCTCCAAGTGCACGCGTCCACTCTGAACGCTCGGGGCAGGGATGACGCCGGCCGTACCTCTGTGTCCCCAGGGGCTGGCCGCAACGGAGGACCTACTGAACACGGTCAGGCCCATCTTCCCGCACACCCGCCTCCTACTCCTTGTGATGAAATGGCACCCTGGTGCCGTCTGTGTTGTTGCCGTGGTGTTTGGTTCAAGGCAATATCTAGGGCCACCATTCGAGCCGGGGCTGGAGGCCGTAAGGCGCTGACCTCAGGCACAAAAGGGAGGGGGCATCAAAAACCTCAGCATTCAAGTCAAATGCGATTTTAATGCAGTATTTCAGAGGACCAAATGCAAAGCATTCATGGTAAATAAAATGTCAAAAGTTTTAACAAAACAGGATTTAGCCAGAGCAGCGTGCCAAGCCTCATGGCTGCCGACACAACAGGACAGGCCAGGGGCAGAGACCCTGCCTTCCTTGGGAGTGCCCGGGGCAGCTGAGAAAGGGGGCGGTTGGTGCGACAATGCACCCCAGATGCCTCTGTAAGGGAAGGTGCCGGTCAGGGGAGCGTCCAGGTCCAGGCGCGGGGCTGAGCCCCAGGACCAGCTCCAAGGGTCCGCAGACGCTCATTGTGCTTGGCTGAGTTAGCCCAGACTCCCCCGCACCCCGGGGCAGGAGGAAGGGGGTTCAACTCTGCATTCCGGCACTGGCCGCGTATTGCCACGGACCTCTCCTGCTGAAAGCACCACTCCGGGCAAAGCCGACTCGCAAGAGCCTTGGCTAGGGCTCCTGCACTCTCCACCCGACCCTCAGGCTTCTCGCTGCCACATAACCAGAAAGCCTAAGCAGCAGGGACGTGACATCTCATGAGTGGGGGCTCAGATGCTGCAGGATAAGTAAGACCGAGGGAATTCGAGGGAACCGGGAGGCCCAGAGTGCGGACTTGTGATGGGAGGAGCCCGTGTGGAGCGACACTGGAGGGGCCCGGGAGCTGGGGTGCTGCTGCCGGACGCCAGGATGGATGGATGGATGGACGGACGCCAGGCTGGAGGCCTCTCCTGCGGTGGGGGAAGCTTTAGTCTGCAGGAGAATGCGTGTCTGTGGTTTGAAGCCACCCCAAGCGTGGCAATTTGTTAGGGCAGCCCCAGGAAACTAACACACCCAGAGTAAAATGTCAACACTTTTCCCAAGACCGGGGGAAAATGTTATAAAAATAGCAAGAAAGTGTTAAAAGAGGAGAGTAATCATTTTTGTTCCGATTGCTTCCTTGAACATCAGCACTGCTGGAGGGCTTCGTAGACGCGGTTGGGGGTGGTGACGGCCCCGCTTCCCCCTCCCACATGCACCCCTCGCGGACGTCCCGACCCCCGCTGCGGCCCCGGATGGCACACAGGCGCTGGGGTCCGAAACTGTCCCCGACGAAACGCGTCAAGGTGGCGACTGGGACCCCGGACCCACAGGTGGACCCGCAAGAGGGCAGACGCGGTTCTCCAGCTCATTCCTGTTTTGTGACTTTCTTGGTGAAACACATGAGATCTTTGCAAGTGAAGAGGGCAGCGGCTGTTACTTTAAAACGAAAAAGCAAAATTTAACAATGCCGGCCAGCAGGCCTTCTCGGCTTTACCGCCGCCATACTGAAGCTGCCAGAGGGACTGGGAAGGCCAACTTCGTTTGCTTTCCCATCACCCAGATGCCCGGCGAAGTATTTCGTTAAATAACCGCTCTCTCCCTGCTGCCTTCCCCTCCCAGTCATGTTGCTGACCTTAATAATGTCCAATTTATACCCAACAGAAGTGTCACGTTCCTGCGAACATCATCGAACAATGAAGATGCTGGAATGTGACGGCTCCCCCGACCCAGAGCCACGGAGCCACGGAGCCACGGAGCCACAGACCCCGTCCCGCTCGTGTCTGTGCCTCCCTGCCCCTGCGCCCGCAGCACCTGCCCGACACGTTGAGGGGCTTCACCTGCTGAGCCGCCGGCCGGAGCTCGGTGGCGCAGAACCGGGCCTGCGGGCCTCGTGGAGCCTTCTTGCCAGTTTCCACGACGTGCTCCGAAAATGCGCAGCAGCGTCCACCGGACGGCGTGCCTTTAGAGCCCTGGACACCGGAACCACGTGTGGAGGGCGCCGGGCTCAGGCGTGGCCGCGGCGATGGGTGCTGCTGGGGGGGCAGGGCGGCAGGATGGGGAGGGGGCCCTGCCGACTTCCCGGGGCCAGCGGTGGGACAGGCGACACTGCGCAGGCGTGCGGGCTGCCAAGGGCCCGGCGGAGGCCGCAGCCGCTGCTGCGCACGCGCACTTGTCAGGCAGACAGTCTCCCCCGAGACGCTCGCCGCCTCCCGCCGACGCAGCCCTGCGCTCGGGCACGGCGCGGGCGTGCTGGGCACGGGGCGTCTCCGCGCGTGCGGGGTCCAATCTGGGTGAGACAAGCATGTGGGTTACGCTGGGGGACGACGGGAGGACCGTGTGAGCTCCGTGAACGTGGGTGTGGAAGCCGTCGCCCCCCAGCCCGGGCAGGCTGCTCCGGGCGTCCCAGGGCCAGGGCTGCCAGCTCTGCCTTCCCCGTGCACACCAAGCTCTGCCCGTGGCACCTGCCCGTCCCGCGCAGCCCTGGGAGCCCTTGTCTGGGAGGACCAAGCCCTGGCTGCTTCTGCGGCCCGTTGACCGATGGACGTGGAGACGCTGCCAGAGGGTGCGGAGGGCGGCCGCACGGCGGACCCAGCGGGCTCCAGAGCAGGGGCGGTGCTTGCGCGGTGGGGTTTGGGCGGACCACAGGCTGATGGAAACCCGGGAGGGATCGGCTTGCCCGCCGAGGGACGTTTTAAGAGCAGCTCCGTCTAGGGATGAGGATGGCGTCTGTGGACAAGAGAGGGGCTCCTGGTGCGTGGGGGAGACACCCCAGGGGCGAGCCGCCCCGCCTGGCCTTGCGTCAGTGCGCGGAGGAGGCGGAGGGCCTTCCTGGGCCGCGCCCCACCGAACGACGCCGGGGGGCCACACTTCCCGCCACAGCTACGGCCCGCGGGCTGCTGCCCGCCGCCCGGCCCAGGGCCCAGAACAGCTGCTGGCAGCGGCCCTGCGTGACACCGTCTCCCCTGCGGGGAGAACACGCGGGACCAAGGGATGGCATTGGACTGGCCCTTGTCTTCGTCCCCTGCAGCCATGCTGGTGTCTTGTTGTATCACGCGACGCTGGGTGTGGTGGGTCTGCAAGGCTTGGCTCCTGGGCGGGTTGCATTACCCCAGGAGGGGTAGCTGCCGCCCGCGTACTTCAGGCTTCTTCAGCCAAGACACCAAGGGGCCAGGAGAGAGTGCCTCTGCGACAGGCGTGGTCCTGGAGGGCGCTCCTCTCCAGCGCAGAAGTGTCCACAGGGGAGCCCGCCTCCAGGGAGCCCCTCCAGGGAGCCCACCGGTGACAGCTGGTTCCGCCTGCGTCCCTCGTCTCTGGGTGAGGAAAGCATGTGGGATACGCTGGTGGACGTCGGGAGGACCGTGTGAGCTCCGTGAACGTGGGTGTGGAAGCTTTGCGGGGGAACGGTCAGCTGGCGCTGGCCTCACTCCCTGCCCCTCCGTCCCTCCAGGGAGATTACAGAAATTCGTCCCCTTTTAACCTTGTGACAACCAACAGTTACACCACGAGCAGTCCGCACATGGTGTTTAGTCCTTTGCCCTCGATTATGGCGGTCACGGCCTGATCTCACCCCAGACGGTTCCATCCCCTTGTTACGGAACCCGGACTGGATCGCCCGACAGAAGAACCAAGCAGCACCCGGAGATCTTGGAGGATAGGAGGTTTATTTAACGCCGGCGGGCTCGGAGGAGAGTGGTCTCCAAAGGTCTGAGCCCCGAGCACAAACAAAGGGGGCAATTTATACACTTCTACTTCTGCATACTTGGCACTTTTGGCACGTGCGGGAAGCGGGGCAGGGAGAGGAACCCGGAAGAGCCCCACGGCAAGGACTGGGACTCTCCCGCTGGATCGGTTGGCCATCTTAGAACACAGATTTCCCTTATCACCCTGACCTCCTCCCACGTCCACAGTCTCCTTTCCCATCACCAAGGCGTGAAGTGTCTACATCCTGCTCTGTAACCAAACTTCAGTCTTTGTGTCTTGTAGATATAGATTATCCTAATTTGGAAATAAGTGAAATGTCCACACGGGGAATTTGGTCAGTATTAGTCACAGAAGAACCAGGGGATGCGAAGTTTCCTGGGTTTTCCTGGATTTTCAAATCTGTTATGTTTTTTTCCGTGTTCAACCCTGTTACGTGTTGCTGACCCCGTGTTTCAGGTGCTCCCGGCTGTGGGATGTGTTATCAGCGCCCCTGTTCCAGAGCCCATTTCCAGGGCACCAGTGCTGTGCGCGAGCCTCCCTGGGTCCTGCGCGGCCTTCCTCGGGGAGGCGCCAGGCCTTCTGCCTGATCCTTTCCTGGTTTCCTGCTCTTTTCACCCAAGTTCTCGTGTAAGATTCCAGGAAGGCATGCGGCCATTCTGGCGGGTCTTTATTTTCCCCACCCTTGATGGGCAGTGTTGAAGGACGGGTCTTTGGGGTGTTGGGAGGGGTCCACGCACTCCTGGCTGGAGCCTTCCTGGGTGCTTCTCGGCCCTGCTTTCCCCTGTGAGTCGCCAGGCTGGGGTCTCCTGCCCACTGTCCCTGAGATCTCAGGTCTGAGAAGGTCCCTCCCCTTGTCTCTGTCTTGTTTAAAACCCCTCCCACAGCTCCAACAGCCCACCTGTCTTTAACTGGAGGTCCTGCTCTCTTTGCCCTTTGGGAGAACCTGTCGAGTGAGCACACAGCCGCCCACCTCACTGATGTGGAACCTGGGGCTCTGAGAACCTAAACGGCCTGCTTGTATTTGCATACCTAAAAATAATCCAGGTAACAGGCTCACAAGTATGTATCTAAAAATCGGAGGCTGCGATCTGGCCCCACTGCTCTGTTCTCTGTCCCGCCATACCCCCGAGACAAGGGTCTGCCACGGCGCAAGGCCACCCATCTGATTCAAGCCACAAACGGACCCCTCCCTGGCGGGGGTCCTGGCTGACGACAGCTCTCCAGGCGCAGGGAGGCAGAGGCCCTACCGGCTTTCCACGGACGCGCTAGGGGGACACAGCGTCCTTGCTCCTTTCTTGTCCCTTGCCGCCGTTTGCCGGTCTTCCCACCTGGTGGTGCCCAGGCTGCAGGCGGATGTCTGCCGCCCCTGGGTGTGTGGGGTCCCAAGGACACAGGCCTTGGAGGCAGTGAGTGCCCGGCGGGACCCCGGACACAGAGCCCGTAGCAGCGGTCCTGACGCCGAGTCATCCTGGGTTTCACGGTGGCGTCAGGACCGGGCTGCACCTGCATCTGCCATTTCGGGTGTGACCGGCTGTGACCTCGCCACATGGCCCCTGCTCTCATGCACACATTCATCGCACAGCGGGGCGCACACACTCTCCTCTGTGCAGGTGACGCTCTCTCCGCTGCTCCTGTCCGGCCCGCTTGCCTCCCCACAGGCACCTGCGTTGCCCGTGGCTGCGCCTCGGGGAGGCCTCCCGAGCAGGGGTGTGTGTGCTGGTGCGAATACACCACTTGGCCTCTGGGGGCTTCTTTCACGTCGCGATGCCTTTGGAGGTTTTCCCGTTGAACTGCTCCTTATCGGTGGGCATTTGGACTGTACCCATTTTTTTTTTTTCTTTCTCACAATTACCGTGCTTCCTTCAGCATATGGGAGAGTCGGCCTGCCGGAGGGATTCTTAGGTGTGGAATTCTGGGGTAAACTCTCATACCTCCACCCCAGTCCTCACAACATAAACACCCATTCACATAGTAAATCTGCCACATTAAGGATATCAGTGGCCAATATCTGGCTTTAGGGACCAGCACCACCATCCCCTCGGATCCCACCACTGGGTGCTCTCGAAGGGCGCATCTGCACATTGGGGTGGTGGCTGAAGATGGGGAGGGGTCACTGTGGCTTTGAGACAGTGTGTCCCGGAAAGGGCTCCACCGAGTGGGGCTCTGTGAGGTCTCCTGCTCGTGGGACTCCACCCCACGGCGACTCCCCCAGCAGCTCACCGCCAGGATGACTTGGATAATGAGCTGCTGGGGCCAGGGCTTTGCAAAGCTGGGGGCTCATGGGGCTGGGTGGCCGCCGCAGGGAGGGGATAGGCACGTCTCCAGGAATCCAGATAGCCCAGCAGGAGAGAAAACTCTTGTGGGGAAAGCAAGCGGGTCTGTGCAAGCCCACACATCTTTCTGGAGCTGGAGGAAGGCGCCTTCCGTGTCCTCACTGAGTCAGAGGGGGTTTCCACTTACCCACATGACCCACAGACCTAGGGGACCAGGGACGCTGGCTCAGGGTGGCAGAAGGGCTGCTGAGTCCATCCTTGCCCTCCCTCCACAACGGTGAGGTGCACCTCCACCCATCCTCCATGCCGGAGGGACGCAGAGAGCGGGGGTCCCAGGACACAGACTGAGCACCATGTAGCCAGGCAGGGAGATGCCCGGGGCCACAGTGGAGAGAGTCCTCACTTGTTGTGAGCAGGGCATTCAAAGGATGCAGAGAATGCTCAGGGTTGTGAAATTTAACCCCATGCGTGCCAAACCAGTCCTCAGCAATGCAGAGAAGCTCCTCCCACCCTGCGCCGCCCTCCGCCCCGCGCTCTGCTAGGCACACTCCAGATGCTCTCCCTCCCCGGTCCCCATGCTGCGGTGTCCTCAGCTCATGGGGGTTGCTGGGTGCTGTTGGGATCCCCCCCGCCCTGTGTTCAAGACCGCCTGGAGCTACGGCACCTGCTTGGCTCTCCCAGGGACCGGTGTCGGCTGCCTCCAGTTAACCAGCGCCTGAAGCAATCCTTTCCTAGCTCACGTCCAGGGCTACAGTTCTTAGTGAGTAACTCTGTACCACTTACCATTTAAATATTTTTTTTTAAAGATTTTATTTATTTATTTGAGAGAGAGAGAATGAGAGAGAGCACATGAGAAGGAGGAAGGTCAGAGGGAGAAGCAGACTCCCTGCCGAGCAGGGAGCCCGATGCGGGACTCGATCCAGGGACTCCAGGATCATGACCTGAGCCGAAGGCAGTCGCTTAACCAACTGAGCCACCCAGGCGCCCACCATTTAAATATTTTTAAGGCATATTTGATACATGGTCACATTTGCTCTTTACAGCCAGCAAGCATATTCATGATTCAGGTGATACATCATTTTACAAGTGAGGAAGAATGCTCCAATGTTTAAGTGAGTTTTAAAAAAATGTCTTTGACAATACCCTTTTATTTAATAACAGCCATACTGAGATATAATTCATTCCATAAAAATGCACTGTTTTGAAGCATACGATTCACGAGTGTTGTATGACCATCGCTGTGGTCTAATGGGCCCTAGAGCACTTCCCCACGCCCCCACAAGGAGCCTTGTCCTTATCAGCAGTCTCTCCTCACGCCCTCCTGCAGCTCTAATGCACTTTCTGTCTCTGTAGATTTACTTATTCTGGATATTTCTCATAAATGGAGGCTATGATATGTGGTCTTTCGTGTCTGGCTCCTTTCACGGACCGTAAAGTTTCTAAGGTTTTTTATCCATGTTGTAGTGTGTATCAGAACTTCAAGCCTTTTTATGATCAAATAATCTTCAGCTGAATGAATGTACCGCATTTTGTTTATTCACCCACCGATGGGCATTCCTGTTTGCACCCTTTGGCTCTTATGGATAAGGTGGCCATGAGAATCTGCGCACAGCCTCCGTGCTCCCGACATGTTTTCATTCCTCATGGATGCGCACCGAGGAGTGGAATCCCTGAGACCCAGAGCCACTTTCATTTCACAGTTTGAGCAACTGCTGAACTGTTTTCCAAAGTGGCTGACCAGTTTTCCAATCCCACCAGCTAGGTCTGAGGGCTCCAATTTTCACATCCTTATCAACACTTGTTATTTTAATTTTTTTTTTTTAAAGAAAATGTTAGCCCTGCTAGTGGGTATGAGGTGCATCTCCTTGTGGTTTTGATTTGTGTTTCTCTAATGACTTATGATATTGAGCACCTTTTCACGTGCTTGTTGGCCTTTTGTACGTCTTCTTTGGAGAAACGTTTATTCAGATCCTTTGCTCATGTTTTAACTGGGTATCTTGTCTCTTGATTGTTGAGTGGCAAGAATTCTTCCTATATTCTGGATATAAGTCCCTTATCAGATGTATGATTTGCAAATATCTTCTCCCATTTTGAGAGTCTTCATTTTCTTCATGTGCTGCACAAAAGTTTTCAATTGTGATGGCATCCAATTTATCTATTCTTCTCCTTTGTTGTTTGTGCTTTTGATATCATAGTTAAGGATACATTTCCTAAACTAAAATCATGAAAAGTTACCCTGATGTTTTCTTTTAACGTTTATAGCTTTAGCTCATGCATTTAGGTCTATGATCCACATTTTGAGTTAATTTTTGTGTGTTCTATTAATGGTCCTACTTTGTTCTTTGGCATGTGAATATCCAGATGTCCCAGAGTCTATTTGTTGAAAGTCACACACTTAAGGATTTAGTTCCAGGTTTTCAATTATATTCCATTTACTTATGTATATTTTTACACTGGTATCACAGTGTCTTGATTATTATCACTTTGTAACTTTTGAAATTGGAAAGTGTGAGTCCTCTTTGTTCTTCTTTTTCAAAATTATTTTGGCTATTATTAGTTGCTTGCATTTCTATATGAATTTCAGGATCAGCTTGTCAATTAAAAAAATCTAGCTGGGATTTTGATAGAGATCAAGTTGAATCCGTGCATCATTTTGAGGAGTACCACCATTTCAAGTCCATGAACATGTGATGTCTTTCCATTATTTAGGTCTTCTTTAGTTTTTTTACAATGATGTTGTGGTTTTCAGAGTACAAGTCTTGCGCTTCCTTTGCTAAAATATATTCCTAAGTATGTAATTATTTTTGATGCAATTAAAAATGGAATTTTAAAAATTCACTTTGGACTGGTTATTGATAAGTTATGGAAACACAACTGGTTTCTTATGTTAACTTTGTGTCCTGTAACCTGTTGAACTTGTTTATGAGCATTTGGGGAATGCTGAAGTGAATGGATGATGAATTCTGAGAAATGCTTTTCTGTGTTTATCAAGGTGATCTTGATTTCCCTCTTTTATCTGTTAATTTGTACACAAACACATGAATGTCTATATAATATCTATATAATACACCATGTGTGCATATACATCTAAAAGATATACATACATACATATATATTCATCTCCATTTTTCTGTGTCTTTTTAGGGAATTTTATTAGATGTATACAAATTTGAATTCCCTTTTTCTCCTTTCTTGCTATGTCTTGGGTTAATTTTCTTTCCATTTCCCCCACCTTTTAATTTGTTCTACTTTTTAAAAAACAATTTCTCCTAATGTTGATATTGAAATCTGATATAAATCAGTGCTTTTTATTCTTAGTCAATGTAAGGACCTTCAAAGTTTAATTCGACTTATTCTCATCTCAGCTTGTTTGCTGTTGTTTAGACACATTTATCCATATGTATCTTTTTATACTTCACATGACATTACTATTTTTGTTTCTTGCAGGTGATTTTAATTTTGATTTATTTGCATATTTTATTTTTCATTGCAATTTCTTTCTTCTGCATTTCTGAGCATTAATGTCCCTTAGAATTTCCTTCAGTTTATGACTAGAGCACTGAAATCTATCAGTTTTTTTCTGAAATGTCTTTTCTCATTTTCGTTTTCAAAGGATGTGTTTTGCTCTGTGGAATTATTGGTGAGCAGTTTTTTGGTTTTATTTTTCTCCCCAGTGCACTGGGGAGTCACATCACTGTGGCATTGTCTTTGGGCTCCCGCTGGTTCTGTTGGGAACCGACTGTCAGTCCTGTTGGTGCTCTGAAGGTAATCTCTATTCTCTGGTGAGTTTAAGCCTTTGTCTTTTCTTTACAGTGGTTTTGGTGTGGTGTGTGCCTAGGTGTGTTTTCTTTTGTATTTATCATGCTCTGTAGTACTTCCTGGTTCTGTTTAAACTCTTTCAGCGATTTGAAAAATTCTTGGCCTTTCTCCCCAAACATTGCTTTCACACATTCTCCCCTTGTCCTTTTTCAGGGGTTCTAAATTCATGCATATTAAACCCTCCTCCATACCGTCTTTTTCTCTTATACTTTTAAAAAATGTCCCCTCCTCAATCCAAGTATTTTCTGTCACCCCCCTCCCCCTGGCTCACTAATCCTCTTTGTGTCTCACTGCCTATTAAAACCTATCTAGTTATTCCTTTTCATTCACTGCAGATTTCAGTTCTAGAATTTCCATTTGATTCTTCTAAAATACATCCCAGTTCTTTGGTGAAAGTGTCCATCTTATCATCTATTTTCTTGAATTTGTTAATCACAGTTATTTTAAATTTTGTCAAATCCAGTATCGAGATTCTCGTTTGTACTGTTTGTATTTTTCCACTGGTTTGCTGTCAAATGATCTTCTCTTTTGATATGCCTGGTGATTTCAAATTAAATGCTGGACACCGTGTTTTAAAAATTGATATATTTAATTGAAATTCTGGATGGTTTCAACTTTTTACAGTCAGGTTTGCTTTCAGTGAGGCAAGCATTTGAGTTTATTTCTGGTAGATTATCCTAATCTGGTCTGGACTGTTGACTGAGGTGAGCTTTCCTCTTTGAAAGGGCTGATCTATTTCTCTGTGGTGCACTCATACTTCTGAAGAGTCCCTGCTGATGCCCTGGGTTGCTTACATCTCTCTGCCCTGCCGTCCTTTTCGTGGGGATGGATAGCAACTTTGGTCCTTCTGGTCCCGTCCAATTACTGGAAGCTCTGCTTAGATTCTCTGGCTCTATTTGGGTGTCCTGGGCAACAGAGGCACTGAAAATTGGGGACATCTTTCTGAACGTCCCTTTCCTCTGGAATGTTGATCCCTAGCTCCTCGCTGGCCTGGTAATTCTCTCCAATTCCTTCACACCATTGATTTTCTGCATGTTGTCCAGATTTTCTAGTTGTTTTCAGCAGAATGGTTAGTCTCAGAAAAATAGCCTGCCCTCCCTGGAAGTGGAAAATCAGTTCTTACTTGAATACAGTTGAGTGTAGTAATCATTTCCTTTGTGGTTTGTGCTTTTCAGTTGTTTGGTTTTATCAGGAAAGTCTTTGCTATCCCTAAATCATAAAAATATTCTCCAATTTGTTTTTTCTAAAACGTTGTTTCCAGAAACATTTGTAGCTTTTCCTTTCATATTTATATTTAGCTCATCTAAAATTGATTCTTAGTGCAGTGTTGGGAGGGGATTACAGTGACTCGAAAGCATAAAGATTCAGGAGGAGAGCGAGCTGCAGAATCTACTTTCTGCCGAGGTCCTTCCAGTCAGGCTGGTAGGCTCCCGCTGTTCGGTAATTCTTCTGTTTTAAAAACGCTGATTCACTAGAGTACACTTATGTTGATGAGCACTGAGTAATGTATGGAAGTGCTGAATCACTATACCATACACCTGAAACTAGTAGACCACCGTATGCCAACTATGCTGGATTTAAAGTGAAAAAAATCACAGTGATGACCAACCACTTTCATCAAACATCCATGATACACCTTAGGCATTTTGCAAAGTACTAGTCCTAATGCTTTAGGCGAGTGTCACCATGAAGTAGGTACCCTTGTTAAGTATTTAGCCATTTTACTTTGAGAGTGGTCTTCTTGCTTTAGGCTCCGACCACTTCCCTACGGTAGGTCTGCAAATGTCCCCAGCTTCTAGGAGGCTGGGTGGGGTCCCTATAAATGAAAAATCTTAAATGATGGCCTCTGATGAAGTTGCATTCAGATTAAAAAAACAACACAAGGCTGACTCTCAGACACCTGCCTCTCTGGATTTAAGTAGGGTTTTTCTTCCTGGCTCACATGACAAGACAATCCACACAGCCCTTGTCACTCATGCTGAGACCTGTCTCGTTGGAAGGTGTCTTTCAGTCCCTGGCCTGGCTGGTTTGTCACACCTAACCCGGAGGAGCGGGCAGCTCCGAGTCCTGCAGGGGTGCGGGGGAGGAGCACAGAGCTCTGGCAGTGCTGGCCCGAGACGGGGTCCTCTGGAGGACAGGCCTGGGTGGAGGAGGGTCAGCTATGGGGATGCAGAAGAGAGAACTGTTTTAACCCAACCCTGATGCTGGGAATGAGAAGGCTGTTTGTAGGCGGCTGTGGGAACTGGACCCAGGCCCAGGGAAAGTGGGGGGCCTGCTCAGCAGTCAGGACCCAGGGCCTGAGTACACCAGAGCATTGTCCAGAAGGCCAGGGGTCTTCTCCATGCTGAGAAGGACCTGGGGGCTTGGGAAGGGGCCTCCTTGCACCACATTCATTATCCTGGGAGCAGTGTGGCCCCACAGTTCTGGACCACAGCCAGGGAGGGTCTGGGCAGAGTGGTGTTGGTGGACAGGGTGGGCAGCAGGCTGAGCCATTCCAGGTCCTAGGACAGGGCTGCCCTGGGCATATTGGGGGGACCCTTCTCCAGGTCACCCTGTAGTGCTGAGGCCTCCACCTTCAGGCAGAGAGCACCAACAACGAGTCTAGAACTTTCTCATCACCTGCATGAGGACTGTTGAAATCTGATGACTGGACTTCCCACAGTAGGCCACCCCCTTTCCCCCCACGTGGATATGAGCCCCATGGGAAGGGGGCCCACATGGCAGGCAGGCCGTCATAGCTAACGTGTTGATGCTCGATGAAGGACGTGGCCTAAGCTTATAGCCAGAATCAGGCTCCCGATTCTTTCTTCCCCCAACCCCACTGGCCAAAATAGGAGCCCTGTTATGGGCAGAATGGGGTCTTGGAGAGCAGAGAGCCCAAGCCTGCTGCACAAACCCACCAGCATCAGAATCCCTGAGGGCCTGGAGTCAGGGGCCTAAGAAGGAGGCCTCCTTCCTGAAGCTACACAGGTCCCGGTTCTTTCGTCCAGCAGAGCCGTCCCTGCTCTGCTCTTGGGGAGTGGACGAGGGCGTGTGGGGTGGGGCATGCGGGGCAGGGGCGGGCGGGAAGGGCAGTGACTCACTTCCTGATGCCACCAGCAGATCTAAGGTTGTAACAAAGGAGGCAGCTCAGGAGGGGCGATCAATCCCTCTTGTAGCGGGTTGGACAGTGTACCCCAAATTCATGTCTGCCCAGAACCTCAGAATGTGACCTTATTTGGAAATGGAGTCTTGGCAGAGGTAATTAGTTCAGTTAGGATGAGGTCACTGGGGGTGGGCCCTAATCCAACCACTGGTGTCTTTACAACACGGGGAGGAGATGGGGTGACGCCCCCACAAGCCGAGGAACATCAGGGGTTGTCATTGGCCACCAGAAGCCGGGAGGCCCTGGAGGGGATTCTCCCTCATGGCCTCAGATAGAAGCAGGCTTGCGGACACCTGATCTCTGACTTCCCGCCCCTGAACTGTGAGAGATCTAAGTTCTGCTGTTTTAAGCCCCTCAGTGTGTGGTATTTTGTTACGGCTGACCCTCACCCGCCCCCGTGTGCCCCCAGAAGAGGGTCAGGGCCTTCTGCAGCTCATCCAGAACTCCCCAGGTCAGCGGGGGGAGAGTGGCCTTGGGCTGATTAAGGGTCAGTGAGGCTGGGATGCCATGACAAGGTGAGAGCTCGGGGCCAGGTGCACTCAGCCTCTGTCCAGTGAGGCCAGGTCAGGGAGGGTCAGATCAGCGCGGGTCAGGTCAGGGAGGGTCAAGTCAGGGAGGGTCAGGTCAAGGAGGGTCAAGTCAGTGAAGGTCAGGTCAGGGAGGGTCAGGTCAGCGAGGGTCAAGTCAG
>NC_058405.1:191647366-191652341 GCF_002201575.2 Neomonachus schauinslandi | reverse complement strand
AAGTCAGTGAGGGTCAGGTCAGGGAGGGTCAGGTCAGCGAGGGTCAGGTCAGGGAGGGCAGGCCAGGGAGGTTTAGGTCAGGGAGGATCTGGTCAGCAAGGACAGGAGGGAAGGTCAGGGAGAGAAGGTCAGGGAGGGCCAGGCCAGTGCTGACAGGGCTGACCACAGGCTGGGTTGCCATCTTCTCAGCAAGAACACTGGCCCGTACTCTCCAGAGGTATTTGCAAATGAGATCATCATCAGAAACCTCCAGAGAGAAGGGTAGACACTGTTTTGAAATGCTGGGGCCCCGGGCGCCTGGGTGACTCAGTCGGTTAAGTGTTTGCCTTCGGTTCTGGTCCTGATCCCAGGGTCCTGGGATCGAGCCCCACATTGGGCTCCCTGCTCAGTGGGAGCCTGCTTTTCCTCCTCTCTCTACCTGCCACTCCCCCTGCTCAAATAAATAAGTAAAATCTTAAAAAAAAAAAAAAAAAAGAAATGCTGGGGCCTTTGACGGAGAAGGGAGGGAGACGATAGGACTGGGGCCTCATCCGTGGTAGCAGGTGACCCAGGGCCGTTCTGAGATCATCAGGCCAGGTATTAACTGAGGGGTGGGTTGTACTAAAGGGCAACCACCCACAAACAAACTAAAACTACCCAAATACAAGGTTGAAGGAACCATCAAAATGGTCGTGGTACCTCTGGGTAGTAGGATTTGATTTTTTTCTGGCTTCTGCGTATTTTATGCAATAATGATGGTGCGGTGGTCCTGATGAGAAGGGATGAGCAATGAAGGGCGCGGGTCACAGGTGCCCACAGTTACAGGGGAAGACCGTGCGCTGGCGGCGCTCGGGGTGGGGATGGCTTCCCGCCTGCTGCCAGACGTGACCGAGCAGCCCGTGAGCGAGATGCAGGTATTTGAGGGCTTGGAGGTTGGTGATTCATGGTTTCAGGTCAGCAGCTCCCAGCACAGTGCTCAGCTGACTGCAGCCCGCGTCAGGGCCTCTCATGTGTGCAAATTGTGTCATGTGCACGGCATTAGAAAGGACTGTCGGGGATCCGTGTAAATATTTATTTGTTAATTTATGAAAAATGAACTGTAACAAGCCCATCCCATGTCAGCACAAATCACATACTTCTGATGAAAATTAATTATGTTTTCCAAAAAGAAAAAAAGAAAAAGAAAAGGAGAAACGTGGCTTTAACATTCTTCTGTTTTGCAGGTCTCGGTATTGCGGAGCTTTACCCAGAAGACTTTTCGCATCTGCTTTGGCAACCCCTTGCTGCCGCGGAGCGTCTGGGTGGAGGCCCGTGAAGATAACCAGGTCTCACACAGACGTGTGGTTAGAAAACAGAAGAATGTCTTAATCGTGTTTGCGGGTGATTAAGGGCAATGCTCTGGATGCCACTCTAACTGGACAGTGGAAGCTTCCTGAAGTGTAGTCAGCACATGGCTCCTGGAAGCCCCGAGCTTCCCCCTGCCAAGCAGGCTGTACGGTCGCCCAAGCCCGGGGACTGGCTGCCGAGCGATGGGGAGCAGAAAGCCCCTCTGCTCTCTCGGGCGCCTCTTCCCTGCCTGTGTGTGGGCTGGACCAGTTCCCTGCAGCTCCCAGGGCCATCTCCGCAGAGCTCCCAGTCTCTGTAGGTCCCCGTCGAGCACAGCAATGGTTTCTCGAGCTTCACAACAGCCCCACTGGGGCTAATTCTAAACCTTGAGCTGTTTCCAATTCACGAATTTTCTTCTCCCCCAGTGAGGGGCCACCTCGGGCTGGGAGTTTGGGGGTCGCGCTGTGGGCAGAATAGGCCAACTGGGCTGGAACCCTCGAGGGGAGCGGATGTGTGTGCTGGGGCGCTGCTGGGAGACCCCCTTCCGTGTGGATATCTCTGTTTTCATCCCCCTGAATTGTATCTCCTCCAGTTGGCTGGGCCAGCTTCTCCCCTGTCCCTGGATTCAGCCCCTCCCCTGCAGGGTTGCCTGACTGATCCCGGTGTCCACCCTCACCTCTGCGGGGTCCACATTTGTCCTCCATCCCTGACCAGGGCACGTGATTTAAGTGGTTCCTGCTGCTGTGGTTTCTGTGAGGTCCCCTTACTTGGCTTACAGTTATGGGGCACCCCTTTCCCCAAGTGTCTTTGAGGGCAGGTGGGAGCGAGCACCCTGACCACCCATGCCAACCTCTGGCTGCCTCCTTGTGGCTGGAGGGCCTGAGGGTGAGCCGGGAGAGCCAGCCCTATGATGGAAAGGGACCCAGTTTATAGTTTGTCACCCCGGTGTCCTTCCATGACAAATGTTTTTTGGCAGACACGAGGAGAACAAGACATGACTTCTGAAAGTCCTCCATGGCCTGAGAGAACATGGTCAAATCTGTGTGTGTTCTCAGCTGCTCTGTGGCCCACCCTTGTTGCTCTGGGTCACAGTGATCAGGAAGTAACTGGTCATTTCCAACCCCCTCAAGCTAATGACTTGAAGCACTAATGAATGGAAGTCCCAGTAATTAGAACTGGACCAGAGTAGGTGGTAAGGGTATGCATGAAGCCTCAGGCAAGCAGACCACTGTCTCCTCTAGGAGAACAAAGACTGGCCTTACCTGGAACCGGTCCATGGGATGCTGCAGTCTGATGGAAGGAGGATGATGGAACGGGTCCATGGGATGCTGTACTTTGATGGAGCAGGGATGATGGAACAAGTCCATGGGATGCTGCACTCTGGTGGAGCAAGGGCGATAAAACATGTCCATGGGATGGTGCACTCTGATGGAGTAAGGACAATGGAACAGGGTCCATGGGATGCTGCAGTCTGACGGAAGGAGGACGATGGAACAGGGTCATGGGATGCTGCAGTCTGAGCCCAGCCAGGGGCCACGTCAGAGCCTGCTGAAAAGATGAATGAGCACATGAGTGCCTCTTGACATATTAAGAGCCAGGGCTCTGGGAGGGCTGGGTGGGGCGAAGGCCAGGCCTGGGTTCACCTCCCCAGGAGTTATCCCCTTGTTGGCTCAGCTTGGGTTCTTATTTAATAAATACAGTGTATGCACATGGAAGAAAAGGGAGAAAGAAGGAAGGAAGGAGGGAAAGAGGGAAGGAAGGGGGGAAGGAAAGAGGAAAGGAGGGAAGGAGGGAAGGAAGGAAAGAGAGAAGGAGGGAAGGGACTGAAAGCTGGAACGATGCACGCGGACGCTCAGAGTGCCTCCCACTTCAGCCCGCGGCTTCAGCCTGGCCCCAGGGAGCCCGTCATCACTGCCCGATCCGTGTGTCTTGCAGGGAGATGTGGGTTTTCAGCATGCACACTGCACTGCTACTGATATATGTCTAGACATCTCGAGCTTTTTGAAATCTATCATATGGGGTCTTACTGTGCACGCTCTGCACTGGGTGGGTCTTGCATGCTCACACTCGCTGATCTGCAGATCTGCACTCGATGGGTCATCATTTATAAACCAGATCCTCTGGAGAACATTTCCAGGACAACATTTGCATTACAAAAACACTGCAGTAAAGGCCTGAGATGCCAACCCCTCAGGCTTCTTCCACCTGAGAGGCTTTGGTGGCCATGTTCCTGGGTGAAAGGGCATGTGCACTGGCGATTTTGGGGAGTGGCCAAGCCATTAGGATGGCCCTCCCAGAGGCTGCGCCCACAGACCCACGTGTGCCACAAGTGAGAGGCCGTTCTCGGGGCCTCAGGCTGGCTCGCCCAGCTGGACCCTTTGCCAGGAGCATCGAGTGGTGCATTGCTACCTGACTCAGGTCTCTTTAATTCTGTGGGAAACTGACATTTTCATTTTCATATTTGCTGTCTCTGGGCTGTTTCAATTCTCGTTTTTTTTCTGGACTGAGAAAGCCTCCCTCCGGGGCAGGACTATTTAATCAAGTTAATTACAGTGCCCAGAGACACAGCTTTCTGGGGTGAAGACCTGAGGGGCCTGTTTGTGGCAGGACTCCGGCGTCCCACAGGTGAGCTCCTCATGAACGGGTGAGGCCTCAGCAGTTTATCTGGCATGAAAGTGCTCGGGGTCAAGGGCCAGTGCCTGGGCCTTCTGCTCAGACGCCATGGCTGTGTCCTCTCCTCTGGGGAACAAAGTCCCTCCTTGGTGTCCCCATGGGCCTTGCCTTCCAGGCTCCACCTCACCCCAGGGCAAACAGGAGACCCCTCTTCCATCCTTCACAACACCTCCACGCCATCCCATGGGGTGCTTGTGTGAAGGGTCAGGACCCGGTCACCGAGGCTGGGGGCCACTCAGACCCCAGGAACACACATCACTGCCTCACAGCAGCTCATCCCCAGGAACAGGAGGACAGGGGTGAGGCCTCCCTCTGGCTTTCTCTGCCTCCCACCTGCCCAGGCCCCACCCACCTGGATGGCTGGTGGAGAGACACCCCCCCACCCCCACCACTCCTGTTTGCTCAGGTCCCTCTACTTGGGTGGTGGGCCCCACCTCTGTCCCTGGCACTGGCTCGTCCCTCTGTGCAGACTCAGACCATGCGTGCCTGGCCTTCTTTTTCTTGGCCTCTTTGACGGCTGCCCTGCATTGCCCTTTGCCTGCCCTGTCCTTTTAGCAGCTCGCGCTCCCTGACGGGTATGAGTCCCTGATGGTGTCCCCGCTGGAACTAGGCTGTGCAGGGAGGCCTGGCTGTCTCGTGTCCTGTCCTCCACAACATCCCAGGGCACAGAGAGTGCCCAGGAGGCCGGGGCCAGGGTGAGGCCGACAGGGCGGCAGAAGGAGCAGAGGCGTCTGCCATGTGGGCTCCACACACGGGATCCAGGGCAGCAGGCTCGCAGCTGGATGGGGGTACTGTTATCACGGGAGCTCACGTGCACTGGGCGCTGCCGTGGGGCGCGGGCTGAGCACAACGTGTGTGAGCGCGTTTAAAGGTGGCCAACCCGCCAGGAGAAGGACATGGCAGCCTGTGTCTACGGAGGAGGAAACCGGGGCCCGGAAAGAGGAAGCCCTGGGAGTCCACACTTCCGGCCCCGGGGAGTCCCCACTTCTGACCCTGG